>NC_138769.1:23885967-23988467 GCF_965119305.1 Pelophylax lessonae
AGGAAACTGAGGCTACAATTCTCACAGACTCCCCAAAATTGGACAATAGAAGATTGGAAAAATGTTGTCTCGATTTCAGCTGCGACATTCAGATGGTAGGGTCAGAGTTTGGCGTAAACATCCTGAAAGCATAGAGCTATCCTGCCTTGTTTCAACAGTTCAGGCTGGTGGTGGTGGTGTAATGGTGTGGGGGGGGGTATTTTATTGGCACATTATGGGCCCCTTAGTACCCATTGAGCATCGATTAAACGCCACAGCCTACCTGAGTATTGTTGCTGACCATGTCCATCCCTTTATGAATACAGTGTCCCCATCTTCTGGTGGCTCCTTCCAGCAGGATAATGCACCATGTCACAAAGCTCCAATCATCTCACCACTGGTTTCTTCACCATGACAATGAGCTCACTGTCCTCCAATGGCCTCCACACTCACCACATCTCATCCACCTTTGGGATGTGTGGAATGGGAGAGTTGCATCATGGATGTGCAGCCAACAAATCTGCAGCAACTACGTGATGCTATTATGTCACTATGGACCAAAATCTCTAAGGAACGTTTCCAACACCTTTTTAAATCTAAACCACAAAGACTAAAGGCAGTTCTGAAGGCAAAAGGGGGTCCAACTCGGTACTAGCAAGGTGTACCTAAAAAAGTGGCCGGTGAATGTTTATCAATGAGCAACTTTCTACCTGAGCTGCAGATGAAAAAGCAGCAAACATATCAAAAAGAAAAATACATGGAACCCACACTGATAAATAGATGGACGGGAGCAGAACTTGTATTGGGGGTAGCTGCTGGTAGAAGCAGGAAAATAGAAGGGAAAATGGCTATTGTTAAATAAAAGCAATGAAGCAACTCAGGTCTATTTTTCACCATGCCTGAACAAAATCATCTTCGCTAATTAGAGCCATTATTTACCTTTAAAGTTGGAACTCCAGGGAAATTTTGAAACTATGCTTTTGCGGTGGGGCTCCCCCACACTGTGAGGGTTAAATGCTGGTTTTTGCCTAAGGTACCATTAAAAACCAGCTATACCTACCCTATCCCAAGCACTTGCAAGATTCTTCCTTGCCATCTAACCATTCCCAAATTCAACTCCTTTTGGTGCTCCGTTCATTGTTAGCACTCCAATGTCTTTACATACAGTACAATGCAGGACTGCTGGTCCCGCAAAGTGTTCCAAATGAGTGACAGCAGCAGGAGCCTAGGACTCCAATGCCCTCAGCTTCACCTGTGAAGGCAGGAAGTGAAGGGGGGCGGTGCTAGAACCGAGACGAGGTGCAAAGACAGGAGCCAGGTAAGTGTGTAAGGATGGGGGGTCAAGGACAGACAGTGGAGTGTTTTTTTTTTTTTACCTTAATGCACAAAATGTATTTGGGTAAAAAAATTTTAGGCTTTGTAACCCTTTTCATTTTAGGAAGCTACGATTGGGTTTTAACCACTTTACAACCACACATATACTGCGGCCGGGGCAGCCGCTCTGCATATGATTTTGTACCTAGTACCTGATTAGACACTTCTGGGTCTGGGGTGTGCATGTGCGCCGCTGGCGACCCAGTCCCACTGTGATTAGACACAGCGGGAGCGCAGACTTAATGTCCGCTGGCAGGGGGGTAGATAAGGGGGGGTCAGGGGGGTCGAAACCCCCCCAGAGCATCGGTCAATTTCACAGCCTATCAGCTGCGAGAGCTGCACTGCCACTGGGAAGACCACCTGTCTCTCATCCACGAGGCTCACAATCAGTGCCCGACTGACATTGAAGCCATGTTTACCATTTGCTTCACTAACAGGTGTGCCTGCTGGGGGCGCTGTATATACTGTATATATACACACACCACAATTTGTCACAGCATGGCAGGCGTGATAATTATTGTTCTCTGGGTACTCAAGGCTGAACCCCCCCCAGGAAAAAAAATTATCTATGGCCCTGTCCGCTGGCACCCCCTGATCATTGGGCAGAGACCCAGAACAGCAGTCTATATTCTATCTGATGTTACTCACACAAGTGTTTTTCCTTTAGAGAAATCCAGTTTAAAGTGCAAAGCAAGTCAAAACCTCCAAGCTTAAAGTGTAACTACACTTTCGTGGGGGAAAAAAATCAGCAAATAAAGAAAAAACAATATAGCGTATACAACTGCGACACAAATCATATTGTAATTGAATGTTATTAAAAATGACCTTTCCTTTTCAATCTGCAGCTGTTGTAATTGTATGAAAATGCAATGCAATATGGCTGCCTGGAGCTGTTCTGTACACAGAACGTATACTGACCACACCCCCAGAAACATAATTTCCTGCTTGTGTGATTGGCTCACTAATTTTCCCAGAAGTCTGCACTAAGATACAAGTCAGATTTCTGGCATCCCCTGCAACAAAAATGTTCCCAATAGGAACACGTCTAAAGGGATGCAGACCCAGCAGCTTTCCTCAGAGCCCTGCAGCCGCCACAGCTGACAGATAATTATGAAACCACTCCCATTTGACCCACTCAGCACAGAGGAACAAACAATGATTTCTTCAGAATAACAGAAGGTAGGAATCTGCAACAAAGTCTGTTAAAATATCTGCATGGGAATGTTTTTTTCTCAACAAAAGTGGAGTCACGCTTTAAATCTACTCCCAATCCCATTCTAAGTCTATTCTATCTACCATGAAAAGGAAAATTGATCTCTCACATGATATCTCCAGCACAGGCTTCAGTGAAGAGAAGAGATCTCCAACAACGGCTGCAGATGTGACAGTGCGATGAGGTCACCCATAGGCTTACTATGAAGCCTTCGATGGCGGCAGTCCCTCCTCTACACTGAAGCTAGTCCTGTGACCGGAGACTCTAGATGCTGCAGAATGGGTACGTTTAGGCATCCTTCCCTTTACAGTGTAGATAGAAAAGGCTTGGAATAGGGGTGGGAGTAGATTTAGGCTTAGTTAGGTTTTGACTTGACTTGCCTTCCACTTTAAGACAGTATGAAAGATGAGGTTCTAGTTTTAAAGTAAATCTGGATATAGACTGGCAGACGTTACATGGAGAATGACAGGTGATGAGACATCTGGGCGTCCATGGTCTTGATAGAAGTATGTGCCAGGTGATGTTTTTTGGCCGAGTGAATGCAGCATCTGCACAGTAACACATTCTTTTCCCCCCTTTCTCTACAGAAGAAAGGAATGATCAGAGCCCACATGCAGAGAGACTTTCCAACAAATTGATAAATCTCTGTGTGAGATAACAAGAACTTCCGATGGTCGAAAATGCTCATTATTGCCCCCAAGGGGAGCCGTACATAGGCTGAGCACTGCCTCATCATACCGAATTGTTTCAAATCTGGCTTCGTACAGCCATCCTAAGGGTTTGGTCACATCAGCAGGGCTTGTCAACGCCTGCTGTTAATACATGAGCATTAATAAAGTTTGAGAAACATTTTTTACAATTTTGCGTTTTGGAAGCATTGTCAGGTAGGCTGTATTTATATTTAGATATGCTGACCATTTTTTCAAACTCTTATGTAAGTGTCCTCCATGTCAATCTTTTTTTCTGCTACTGAAAGAGTGCTTTGGTTCAACCATTACAGTGAGCCGTGGTAGCATGCAGTAAATTCATGGCATTGTGAACATGTGAAGGGGCCTCTTAAGAAGATTTCCCTTCACTCCCTGTCTTGAGGCACAATAGGAAGTGGGAGAAGATCTCCCCAAAGTAAGAAATATCTTCTCTTCGAAAGTTATCACCAGTACATGTGTCCTCACTGTCCTCGATTCCTGTTTCAGTGACAATACAATGTGATTCATAAAGGATGGTGCAAAAGTAAAGCTGATTTATTCATAACGGAACGAACCTAACACAACTTGATTAACATGAAAAGACACATTAACTGTTTTAAAAAGTTTTACCTCTGCACTACAAATTTTCGATGTTAGCTCCGATGGTGACACGATAGATGACTGCTGTTTACCATTGCCAAAGATATTGTCACTGGCCGCTCCTACCTGGACATGATTACAGAATGGCCTATGCAACAGATGGAGAAAGATCTGCCCCACCTTGTCTTTAAGCAGGACGGCGCTCTTCCTCATTTCCACTTGGATGTTTGCCGATACCTGAAAGATATCCTAACAGTTTGATTGTCCATGCAGGAAGGATCGATTTACCAATGTTCCCCTGGCCTCCGCGATCGCCAGACCTAACACCCTGTGACTTCTTTTTGTAGGGGTACACCAAGGACTTGGTGTATATTCCCCCCAAGACCTGAAAGACCTGAGATGATGCATCACAGAAGCAGTGGAGTCCGAGGACAAGCAGAGTCTGGACAGAACTGGAGTACCGTCTAGACATCTGTCGTGTCATCAACGGGGCTCACATTGAACATTTATAGGGCATTGGTAAAACTAGGACAGTTTATGTGTTTTGTCATGTTAATACAGTTAGGTTCATTCTGTTTTGAATAAATCAGCTTTACTTTTGCACCATCCTTTTTTGAATCACACTGTATTTTTGATGTTCCATCACTTTCAGTCCCAGTGAGAGTGCTCACCTGGACAAACAGAAAAGTTATATCTTCCCAGTGGGAACACTAGAGGTTCTTTGCCTGTCGTAATTCATCCAAAGCAGGAAAAAAAATTTGGCTTTAGATACACTTTTACATTTTGTAGTGTCCAAGCATTTTCAGTCTAAACAGTCCCTCAGGAGTTACATGGTTTTCTAGATCAGCAGGAAGTTGACATAAGACAGCATCCTCACAAATACAGGTTTGACATTACCTAGTCTACCAGACCGGCCGACAAATGCTTTTACAGATCACTTATTACAATAGTACTGTATGATCGTATATAAAAGATTCACTGTAATTTAGACTATATATTCCACCACCTGCATTGAACCTTTTGAGTTCCTCAGGGAAAGACAATCTCTTAACCTTTACCTTACTTATCTCTACCATTTCCCCCTTCTTAACACCCAACTTTCCCCCCTCCCTGTCCACAAATCCATAGATAGGATAGAATTCCCAACATCCCTCAAAGGGTAACCTCTTATCCTTTAATCTACCTGCCCCTATCCTTTCTTCCCTCTACTCTGTCACCCTTCTTAACACCAAACCACCCCCCCCCTCCCTGTCCATAAATTATATATAAAAGACTCACAACAATTTGGAGACTTTATGTCCCACCTCCTGCATTGAACCTTTTGAGGCCTCTGGCTTTTTAATTCTATTTCAACATTCCCGAAGGCTATGGAACTCTTCACTCTACAAAATCTAGTAATCACCACCGGCATTAAACCTTTTGAGTTCCTCAAGGAAAGACAACCTCTTAACTTTTAACCTACTTGCCCCTACCATTTCACCCATCTTAACACCCAACTTTCCCCCTCCCTGTCCACAAATCCATTAGGTTGAGTTCCCAACATCCCTCAAAGGGTAACCTCTTAACCTTAAGCCTACCTGCCCCTATCTTTTCTTTCCTCTACTTTTTCACCCTTCTTAACACCCAACCATCCTCCCTCCCTGTCAAAAATCTAATATAAAAGACTCAATGATTTGGCTATGGACTTTCACACTACAAAATCGAGTTCCTCAAAGAAAGACAATCTCTTAACCTTTACCCTACTTGCCCCTACCCTTTTGCCCTCCTTAACATCCAATCACCCCCCCCCCCTCCCTGTTCACAAATCATATATATATAAAAGACTTAACGATTTGAACACTTTGTATCCCACCCCCTACTATGAACCTTTTGAGGCTCTGGCTTTCCCACCTTATTTTAACCTTTCCAAAATTATGGACCTTCACACTACAAAATTTCTTCTCAGGGAAAGAATCTCTTAACCTTTCCCCTACTTGCTTGCCATTACCCTTTTGCCCTTCTTAACACCCAATTATCCCCGCCTCCTCCCTGTTCCTAAATCATATATATATATATATATATAAAAGACTCACAACGATTTAAATACTTTGTATCCAACCCCCTTCCACTCCCTACTTCGAACCTTTTGAGGCCTCTTGCTTTCCCACCTTATTTTAACCTTTCCAAAGTTATGGACCTTCACACTACAAAATCTTTCCTCAGGAAAAGACAATCTCTTAACCTTTACCCTACTTGCCCCTACCCTTTTGCCCTTCTTAACATCCAATCATCCCCCCTTGACTGTTCACAAATTGTATATATATATATATATATATATATATATATAAAAGACTTAACGATTTGAACACTTTTTATCCCACCCCCTACTTTGAACCTTTTGAGGCCTCTGGCTTTCCCACCTTATTTTAACCTTTCCAAAGTTATGGACCTTCACACTACAAAATCTTTCCTCAGGGAAAGACAATCGCTTAACCTTTACCCTACTTGCCCCTACCCTTTTGCCCTTCTTAACACCCAATTATCCCCCCCCCCTCATCCCTGTTCCTAAATCATATATATATAAAGACTCAATAGATATATATATATATAGATATATATATATATATATATATATCTATATATATATATATATAAAAGACTCACAACGATTTAAATACTTTGTATCCAACCCCCTCCTACTCCCTACTTCGAACCTTTTGAGGCCTCTTGCTTTCCCACCTTATTTTAACCTTTCCAAAGTTATGGACCTTCACCCTACAAAATCTTTCCTAAGGGAAAGACAACCCCTTAACCTTTACCCTTCTTGTCCCTACTCTTTCACCCTTCTTAACATTCAACCTTCTCCCCTACCTTTTCACAAATCCATAGATAGGAACCCCTCACCCCCATTCCTCATAAAAAGGGAAAGTGCCCCCTTTCTGCAACTGAGCATCTCACAACTTTTTCAACCCTACAAGTTCACCAAAGAATATCTTATCTTATAAAACATTAAGTCTTGTGTAGTGGTCATTATTTGTGTCAACTGTATACTAAAATTTTCTTATGAGGCTTGCAGACTGTTCATAAATAATGTACAGTTATTTTAGTTTTACCGACACAAAGAAACTCAATTTGCCTTGCATGAAATAACATCCAGAAAAAGTGAACAAAAAAAGAGGATGAACTTACCAATTTGTGGAGTCTAGAGCAGCAGCAGCAGATTCTAAGACTACTTTCTCATTCTGCAGAGAAAATAAAGAGGATATGTACATTTAGACAGTGTGAATGGGACATCTCATGTCTTCAAAACATCTGAATGACGGTATATGAATTTGGGTGTGGGAATATTTATCTTATGTATACATATCAACATATATTCTACCTTGGCAGCCACAGGCCAAACAAAACACTCATCAGACAGCCATTCAGGTGGTGTAAACACAAAATGCAGCTTTGCCATCGGGTATTGTTGGTGGTAGAGGGGGATTTTACATGTGCAGACTGGAAGGGAAGGATCTGGGAGGCAAATCATTAATTATGTGCCGTTATTAAAGCAGAACTCAGGGCTAATGATAAAAAGTCAAAGCATATAGAAAAGAGAACACACACAAACAGGTTGAACTGGATAGACTAAGGTCTTTATTTAACCTTACCAACTATGAAACTATGAGAAAAGTCCAACCACAGTGCTGGACTCAAGGCACAATATAAAATGAAGGCAGCTCTGTATTCAATAATACATCATTACATGTATTGAAAGTGTAAGTATCTGAATTAGACTTGATGTCAGCATCATTCAGTGCCTGTACAGCAGACTAAGGAAGGGAGAAGAAGCACAAGAAGCTAATCAGTTGTGCAGAGTAACAGAGAGATGAGCTCATCAGTCTTCTGCTTCTCCTTTTTAAATTCTTTAACGTGCTTCTAAAGCTTTAAAGTGATTGTAAAGGTTATTTTTTATCATCTTTATAAATAACAAACGTTATACTTATACTTTTGCACAGAGCAGCCCCAATCCTCCTTTTCTGCGGTGCCCCGTTGGTGCTCCTGGTTCCTCCTCTTTATTGGGTGCTCCCACGGAGAGCCGCTTTCCATGGGGGCACCCGTGTGGGTGCGCTCACGAGTCCCGCTGCTGTGTCTATTGACAGACAGCAGGACTTGGCTCGGCCCATGGCTCCCGTGTCACTGGATTTGATTGACAGCAGCGGGAGCAAATGGCTCCCGCTGTTATCAACCTATCCAATGAAGACCCTAAGCAGCGGCTGGAGCTGCTGGGCTCATGCTCGTCGCTGGAACATTCAGGTTCAGGTAAGAAAAGGGGGGTCTGGGGGCAGCTGAAGCACAGAATGTTTTTGATCTTAATGCATAGAATGCATTAGGGGGAAAACCAAGAGAGTTTACAACCCCTTTAAGTTTTTGCTCGCTAATGAATTCTATGCATTAGGGTGAAAAACTTTCTGTGCTGCAGCATCCCTTCCAGGACCCCCCCCCCTTAAAACGGTACCTGAGCCCGATCTGATCCAGCGACGTGAACAAGAGCAGCGGCTCTCGCCACTGTGTCACCTCCCTGGGCATTGGCTTCCCCTACTCTCAATTAAATGCTGTGATGAGGAAGCAAAGGGCAGGGTCAAGCCGTCTACTCAGTGTCAATAGATGCACACAGTGTGGCTGGGGAGTGAGCACTCACGGGTGCCCCCATGGAAAGCCGCTTACTGAAGAGGAAGGGCGTAGAGCGCCAGTGGGGGACCCCAAAAGAAGAGGATTGGGGCTGCTCTCTGCAAAACCATTGTACAGAGCAGATAAGTGCAGATAAGTAGAATCGAAATGCAGGGAATCGGAGGCAGCCATTCTGATCACGTGACTGCTGTGATTGGCTGTCACAGCGGTCACAAAACCAAAAGCTCCCGATGTTTACTTGCGATTCTTGCGACTTTCGTTACTGTGCTGGGAGAACACAGTGAGCACGCTCTGTTTAACGTTAGATGCATGTATGCGGCCGCTCGGGGTTAAAGCCTAACCCCCGAGAGGATGCATACATGCATATGGCTGGTGGAAAGTGGTTAATATATGAAGCAGCACAATGAGCAAGTTGGTTGTGCTGCAGTGCTCATGCGCTAAAAAGGGACAGGCTGATAGCAGGAGAGGGCAGAGTGATGGAGAGATGCTGCTTCTCATTTCTCTATCCAATCACTGGCTTGTGGAGGGACAAGACCTGTAAGTGTTACTTTACTGCAGCAAAGAAAAAGCAGGTCTCCTGCCCTGCCAGACAGGGCTGCGATATGTGGCAGAGCTGTGTAAATCTCAGAACTGGGTGAACAAAATTATAATCTTTTATCTGGTAAGAACAGCACCCTTATATGTATTCTATCTGTGTATTTAGCCGTCTGCCTGGAGTACGGCTTTAAAACAACCCTTAGTGAGTAACAAACTATTAAGCCAAGTGCTCTGTAGCGGTCACCATATGGTGATAGAGACTACCATTGTTAGAATAATCCTCTTGACAGCGCTAAGGAAGCCTGCAGAAGTTTCTATGCAAACCATAGTTGGCATGCTCCTAAAGTTGGGGTATTTCAGGAAGCCGCAATGGTGCTCTTAAGAAGATTATACTAACAACAAAGGTACGCACATTATGGGGCCTACTAGCCACGATTTAGCTTCGCTTTATAGTTTTGTTTTGTTTTTTTTTCTTTGCTCAGTACAGGTTCACTTTAAGCAACAATTATCTTTAAATTTGTTTTGTAGACTTCTCTAATAATCTGCAGCAACTCACAACTGGTAGGAGTGACTAGGGCCATTCCAGTGTCTTCTCTCCTACTTGAGCTGGTGAAAATTACATGACTGAGGGACCTGCAGAATGCCGAGGTTTGGGTTATCTGTAAAACATTAAACACTTGACCCATTCCCCCTTCCAAAATGACTAGACGAAACATTTTATTTGGAGTCGAATGGCCATAGAAGCCTTTTGATTACAAACCATTAAATACATCATTCACAAGAAAACAAGTTTAATGCATATAATACAAACAATACATACCAAACAAACCAACCTCAGTTTATGCCCGGTCTAAGGTCTTTAACCGGTTGCCGACCGCCGCAAGTACATATACCGAGGCGGTCAGCCCCGGCCAGGCAAAGTGACGTACCGGTACGTCACTAGCCTGGGAGCCAATAACGGGCGGGCGCGCGCCGCCGGAGGCACACTCCTGCCTCAGCTAGTTCACGGACACCTCCGTGCGTGTGACCGGCAGACCCGATGTCCGCCGGTCACTCGCGATCATCCGCTGTGAAGGGAGAAAGGCAGGCGGCTAGTGTAAACAAAGCCGCCTGTCATTCTTCCCTGTGTAAAAGCACTGATCTAACGGTCCTGCTATGTAGGACCGTTGATCTGTGCTGTTACACACACAGCCACATCCCTGCACAGTAAGAAGCACGCCCCTAGGGACACACACAGTCACTGCATCTCTAATAAAGTTAACCCCTTCCCTGCCAGTGTCATTTTTACAGTAACAGTGCATATGTATAGCCCTGATTACTGCAGTAATGTCACTGGTAACCCCAAAAGTGTCAAAAATGTCAGTCAAGAGTCCGATCTGTCCGCCGCAATGTCGCAGTCCCGCAAAAAAAATCACAGATCGCCGCCATTACTCGTTAAACAAAAAAAAACAACAAAAATGACGAAAATCTTTCCCTTAGTTAGTAAACGCAATAACTTTTGCGCAAACCAATCAAAATACGCTTATTGTGATTTTTTTACCAAACATAGGTAGCAGAAAACAAATTGGCCAAAAATGTAAAAAAATTTTGATTTTTACTTTTTTTTTTTTGGGAATTTTATATAACAAAAAGTGAAAAATATTATTATTTTTGCAAAATTGTCGCTCTTTTTTTGATTATAGCGCATGATCAAAAAATCACACAGGTAATCAAATACCACCAAAAGAAAGCTCTGTTTTCGGGAAAAAAAGGACGTCAAATTCGTTTTGGTACTGCGTTGCACGACCGCGCAATTGTCTGTTAAAATCATGCAGTGCCGAATCGCAAAATACCCCCTGGTCAGAAAGGGGGTAAAATCTTCCGGGGCTTAAGTGGTTAAAGGCCTATATCAGGGACCTTCAAACTACAGCCTTCCAGCTGTTGCAGAATTACACATCTCATGAGGCATTGTAAAACTCTGACATTCACAGACATGACTAGGCATGATGTAGCTCCTGAACAACTGGAGGGCCATAGTTTGAAGACCCTTGGCCTATCTACTCACGAATAACCGGTTGTATCTGCCACCCAATCAAAGGCCCCCAGCCGCAACTACAATGTCTCAGGGACAATTACCTACTGATGTACTACCATATACAACCCTTTTAACCACTTCCGGACCACCCGTCACAGATATACTGCGGCAGGCAGCCCCTCCTGCGCGAACCGACGTAGGGCTACTACGTCCCACTAGTGAAGGCTAAATGGATGGGCGGTGACTGTCAGAGGACGTAAGAGAAATCACTTTTTTAATCCCCTGCTAAAACATTGATCCTCAGCTCATTTATTAAATTTAGACCCCCTTCTGTCACACTGCAGGCGACAGTATAGGCATGAAGGGGTTTTCATTCAGTAAGTACAAGTTGTGTTCCTTCATTTATAGCCCCCAAGTTTTTAAAATAGTAAAAAGCAAAAGTATGCAGGCATAGGACACACCCCCTGCCACTCCCCCTTTAAGGAGAATTAAACAAAAATAAAAAAAATGGTTAAACCCACAAGTGTTTTTTTTACCATTACTCTTTCTTTATATCGGCTTTTGAAATTTACAAATGCAGCAATTTAGAAATTGGATGAAAGGTTTAGCACTGGGAAACACTTTTTGATAGATAAATAGTGCATTTTATATAAAACTATATAGATTAGACCAAAATGAGGGACAAATGAGGAGGAAAGATGGACAGAGGAACTTTGTTCCAAATCAGGGACAGTTCCTCAAAATCAGGGACAGTTGGAAGCTATGCTTATAATCTTCTAATAATGCATATATTTTTTAGCTATTGTGACAAACTCACCCAGGACAGAGGCTTTTGGGGGGGACTGCAGGCTAGCCTCTTGCCTACGGGCCCTGGCTTGTGAACGAACACTGCTCTTTGTGGGGTGAATGCTGGGGGGACCCTTGGAGTAATGTTACTTTGGATTCAAGTCCACATCTCCCCAAGACACACAGACTCTGGAACTCTAGGCCTAGGATCCATGTTAAAGGCCTAGCTGCCTATTGCCAATAGGGTCTGCTCCGCACAGTCAGACCCATGGCAGATGCTAATATCATCAGCTCAACCACCTGTAATCCACACATTTTTGATTGTGCTGATTAACTCACCTATTGTCTATTGTGGGGATGTGTTTACACTTATAATAATGTGTACTGTACTTCATGAGCTTGATGACGGCAAGCCTGCTAGTTAACTAGCTCAAGTTAAATAAATCACTGTCATCTATTAGTTGCTAGTGGGAAAGAAGAATACCGTTTGTGTTGGTTGTTCCTTAGATATGTTAATTATATTTCTGTACACAATTTCATCTGCATATGATAATGTAATCAGGCACCTGACCTGGTGGGGTATATATATATTCGTTTGTTTGTTCAATAAATGTTCCAGATCTTATACAAGGTATTCTCGGCTAGTTTTTGTATGGGGGGCAGCTAGAATATTTGATATCTATGTTCAAGACTGAAGGAAGCGGTATTCTGACGGAAGCCCACAAACATTGTGGTGTCGCGGTTCCGTTACAGCTATTCTCAGTCACATTAGCGGTTGCATAATCTAAATATAATATTAATAAAAGGACACAGCCTCCTGACTCAAACTGCAGCATGCAGCAGTTTTAATGAACAAAAACAAAACAGCAATTACATTATACTGTTAATTTCATGTAGAAAGTGAGTTGGTAAAAGAAGATCTATATGTTGCTGTTGATTTTTCTTTCTGTTTTTGAGGGTTTTTGAGCATTTTTGGAAGTGTATTACAAGCGTTTTACAGCTTTAGGCGTTTTTGTTTAGCCAATATAAAGCACTGAGGGGAGGAAATTAAGGGTGGAGATCTGCTGTTTGAGCAGAAAATGAGCGACAAAAGTCTAATAAAACACTCAAGTCAAGCGGTTTCAGACGTTTCTATTGAAGTCTTTAGGGCCAGAAACACCTGTAATCTGCCAAAAACAAGTTTATGTACTTTTTTGAAAGACGGGCATTTTGCTTTAGGAGATAGAACACTCAGATATGAACGGCGACCATTTAAATTAATGGGATTTGACTTGTTAAGAGATTTAGGCTCCTTTCACACAGATGGTGTGCCCGACGGAGTCCGTTTTGCTCAGCGGGGATCGATCCGCCGATCCCCTCTGAGCAGGCGGATGACAGCTCTGTCTCCGCTCTGTGTGCAGAGACGGAGCTGTCAGAGCCCCACTCTCCTCTATGGGAGATCGGATGAGAACGGACTGCCTGTCCATTCTCATCCGATCTGATCTTCCAGATGGATGGAAAATAGGGATTCCATCCGTCAGGATTTCACGGACAGGATCGGATCGGATAGCAGCGGGTGTCAGCGGAGGTGTCTCCGCTGACATCCGCCGCTCCATAGAGCTGCATGGAGCATCCGATCCGGTCCGCCTGAAAAACTGACAGGCGGATCGGAAAGCCCGTGTGAAAGGGACCTTAGAGCTACAAGCAGAGAATTGCTCAGGTGTGAACAGGGCCTAAACCAGCGGGTGAATGTTGCTGTGCCAATTCACTCACTGCTTAAAAATCCCCAATATTGCTTGAGTCCGCATACTTTGTTTCTCTATTTCTTCAAACCCTGATGAAGGTGTGTGTGGGGGGTGTACAGCCTATGAAATGCATTGGGGTTGATTTACTAAAACTGGAGAGTGCAAAATCTGTTAGCCAATCATCTTCTAACATTACCTTGTTCAATAAAGCTTTTACAATAAAACCTGGAAGCTGATTGGTTAATATGCACAGCTAAATCACATTTTGCACTCTCCAGTTTTAGAAAATCCATCCCCATCGGCTTTTATATATACAGTTTATTATTGGATTAAACCCATGTTTAACGAACATTATGCTGCGGGGGATTTTTCCAGATTTACCCATTTTTTATGCACAGATCACCCCCAGTTTATTGCAGTCCCCAGTAAACAAAAGTGAAATCCTGCTGTTGTTTCTATTGCTTGGCAGATTGAAGTATGTCCATTTCAGACACAACAGACAGTCAAGGAGCACCACTGGAGTTGTATAGATTGTACAACCAAAGCAGTTTTCCCCAGTAAGTGGCGCTGCAGGCCACACGTGTAGCTATACTACTACCCAAATTCCTCGACTTCTAGCAACGAGTATATGGAATATCCATTTGGGAAACTTGCATTTCCCATTTGTACAAAAGCCTAGCACGAGAAAGGCTAGACATAGTAGAATACAAAGCAATAACGCAATTAATAATTACATGGGTATATATGAGTATAGTTTTGCTTTAAAGTTCCCCACTGTTGCAATTAATTAAAACAGGATAATATTTGCACATTTTTATGTGATCATAACTCAAGATCCCATTTAAGACCTGTACTGCTTATTGGGCATGAGATTCACACAAAAGGGAACACATTTTAAAATAAAAAAAATGAATAACCAATAAATGTTATCACTTTAATCACGTTCACTCCAGGCCTAACTGATCAGACAAATTAATGCCTGAAAAATTGCATATTTTATCGCTTTACATAAACGTTTTAGGGGCTTGTTAGTTCAATAATTAAGCAAAAATCTAAATGAAAATTGTTGGAAATTTAGTCATAAAGAAAATGTGAGCGTTAGAATAATAATATTTTTTATGCATATCTAAAGCACAAACTTTTTTCTTAAAGTTTTGGAAGTTAAAGTTGGAAATAGAACCTTTAATAGACTTTTATAAGCTATCTGTGTCCCTACTGGGGAGATTTACTTTTTTCAACTTGACAATGGTCACCAGGACAGAAATCGATAAGAATTACGTAGAAATACACTGTTCAAAATTTGGCCGGTTCAACAGGGACCGGTCGCATTTTGATCAGTGTGTGGGTGTCTCTGATCAACTGAAGTGGATCGTCTGATTGACTTCTGTTGAAGGGACATGCTGGAAAACTTTGGGAAATGGGCAGCTGCAGTCACTATTCACTATATGTGAACCGTTTCGGGTTTCGCTTTCAGAATACAAAGGGCTCCATTCACGAAACGGTATCCACCGCTTTAAGAACGGCTTAAAAATAGTTTATAGCATTTCTCAAAATGTTTGTGCCATTTACTAAAAAATGCTACTAAAATACCACATGCCCTATTTCAGCCCCCCCCCCCCCCTCAATCCTTACCTGAGCCCCATCTTGATCCAGCACCCGAGAACCTCGGCCTTCCGGGGACTGTCCCACATTGGCTGAGGCAGCAGCAAGCGCCATTGGCTCCCGCTGCTGTCAATCAAAGTCACTGAGGAGAGAGAGGGGGTGGGGCTGAATGGACACAGAGAGCAGCCCTCGGCTCCGGTGCCCCCATTGCAAAGTGGTTGCTGTAGGGGCACTCGGCAGGATGGAGAAGCCAGGAGCACCAGGGAGGGACCCAAGAAGAGGAGGGTCTGGGCTTCTCTGTACAAAACCATTACACAGAGCAGGTAAGCATAACATATGCTTACAAATAATGTTTGGTATTTTTAACCAAAAAAAGTGAAACTTTAGTATTACTTTAAGAGCCCATTCACACTAGCACGACTTGTGAGGCGACTTGTGTAGCCCCAGGTCGCTTGACATAACAAAAGCAATGTTAATCAATCAGTGCCGTCTTAACTGGCACTACTGAAGTCGCTCCGACTTCAGAAAAGGGTCCTGTACTACTTTGAGGCAACCTGTGATCCGACTGTCCCATATACTTCAATGGGAGTCGCCTCCTTATCTTAATTGACACGACTTGTTATCAGACTTTCCAGGAAGAAGAAAGAGATTAGCCAGGCATTCCCCACAGACAAAGTCGTCTGTCTCTTCAAAGTCTCTAAACAAGTCTCTTCAAGTCACGGGGCGACTTTCTGGTCGTGGTAGTGTGAACCGGCTCTAAAACTTTCACTTTCGAGGATAAATAATATAGAGAAAGCAGCAATAAGTAAAGTTTTGAACTGCATATGCAAGGCAAGCGATAATGTGTTTCACGCCAGGACCCTGTGTAAGTACACAATTTAATTTCAACATATCAGTCTACAGCAGTGGTCTCCAAACTGCAACCTGGGGGCCATGTGTGGCCCTTTTCTTGCCTTTATCTGGCCCTTGGGGCCCTATTTCTCCCACTGACACCAACATTGGGGCACTATTTCTCCCACTAACACCAACGATGGGGTACTATGCTTCCCAATAACACCACTAATAGGGGCATAATTCATGCCACTGACACCAACAATGGAGCACTATTGTTTCCACTGACAGCAACAATTGAGCACTATTCCTCTCACTGATGCCAATAATGTGACACTATTCCTCCCACTGATGCCAATAATAGGCACTATTCATCCCACTGATACTAATGATGGGGCACTATTCTTCCCACTGATACCAATGATGGGGCACTATTCTTCCCACTGACACCAATGATGGGGCACTATTCCTCCCACTGACACCAATGATGGGGCACTATTCCTCCCACTGGTACCAATGATAGGGCATTATTCCTTCACCTGACACCAACAATGGGACACTATTCCTCCCACTGATATTAATGATGGAGCACTATTCCTCCCACTGTTACCTATGATAGGGCACTATTCCTCCCACTGATACCAATGATAGGGCACTATTCTTCCCACTGATATCAATGATGGGGCACTATTCCACCCACTGATATCAATGATGGGGAACTATTCCTCCCACGGATACCAATGATAGGGCACTATTCTTCCCACTGATACCAATGATGGGGCACTATTCCCTCCACTGATATCAATGATGGGGCACTATTCCTCCCACTGATATCAATGATGGGGAACTATTCCTCCCACGGATACCAATGATAGGGCACTATTCTTCCCACTGATACCAATGATGGGGCACTATTCCCTCCACTGATATCAATGACGGGGCACTATTTCTCCCACTGATACCAATGATGGGGCGCTATTCCTTCCACTGACACCAATGATAGGGCACTATTCCTCCCACTGATACCAATGATGGAGCACTACTCCCCCAACTGACACCAATAATGGAGCTCTATTCCTCCCACTGACAAAAATGATGAGGCACTATTCTTCCCACTTCTTCTACTCACAATGGCCAAAGTCTGGCCCCCGTAAAATCTAAAAGACAGTAAACTGGCCCTTTGTTTAGAAAGTTTGGAGACGCTTGATCTACAGCAACAAATACATGAGATGTGTATAACTGCAAGCATTGGCACATAAACCTCTGGCTGCACAAAATTGGAAGTTCAGTATAATTTACTCAGGGTCCTTTTGAATCCTCTCTAAGAAACTAGGCTCAGTGCATGTTGTCCCCATGTTTGCACGGCCTACCTGCAGGTGCTCTGGTTTCCTCCTACAATTCCAAATGTTCTAAAGAAAATTCCAAGAAACTTCTTCAGACTATATTGCAGATTTCTCTCTCATTCTCCTCAAGATAATAAAAATTGTTATGGCTGCTAAGGGCCCATTCAGCATCCCACTGCAGAGCATTATGCCATGCATTAACGTGTGTTACGTTAAAGTAGCCCATTCTCAACAGATGAAAAAATGATCATGACCCGTTTTTAAAAGAGATATATGTCTTTTTTTTTTTTTTTAAACTATACTTACCTAGTATCGGACCAATGCTGCATCTGTCCCCCGGCGCCTCGAACGCTGAGAACTGAGCGATCGAACACCGCCGATCGCTCCTTTCTCACAGCTCCGTGAGCAGAGCAGAGAGCTACTGACTGTCAGTCACAAACTCTCTGCTCTGCCCCCCACGCTCAATGGAGTGCAGGGGTGTGGAGGGGGCTGGAGGGGCTGAGAGTCCGCGCCGGGTGCCAGTCCAGGCATGTGGGCAGATCCCGAGTCCATTGTCTGAGCCTGTACCAGCTCTGTGACATCAGCCCACAACAGGCTTCAGCTGATGTACATTGCTGTACAATGTGTTGGGGTATAATTAACAATGAATGGCACAGCAAGGCACCTCACATACAGCAGGTGCATTGCCTTGCGGCAACATGTTTTACGCTGCCCATACATGGTTTTATTTTTTCTGTTTAGCCATCTCCCATCCACACAGTTGAGGTGGGTGGAGGAATCCTCCCCGCTGTGTTGTTCTATTCTGACAGTGGAACTCCCCCGCCATCAGAATACACCAATCAGTGCTGCAGCCAATTGGCTGCATGTGCTGATCGAAAGAAAAATGTAAAACGAGCCCATTCATGAAAAGTCGGTCAATATATCGACTTCTCATGAACGGGAACGGCCAGCCTTAACACACATTGCCAAAACCTACAGGCATGAATGGGTCCTATATCTTTTGAAATTAGAGTCAAATGGGAGGTGCTGCAGGAGGGAGGAGATGGTCAGTACATAACTAAAACTACTTATCCCATTCAAACTTAAAGAGAAATTATTATTTTTTTTTTTAATTAAACGTCAGCAGTTACAAATACAGTAGCTGCTGACTTTAAAAATTAGGAACTTATCAGTCCATGGTGTCCAGCACTGTCTTTCTGCAGCAGATTCTTCTCACTGCTATGGGTCCCTGGTGCCGTTATCTAGGCTTTGGGAGCCGGCTGTGACTTCCTGATGAATCAGCACAGTGAGACTGGTCCTGCAGACTCCTGGGATGTGTGACATATCCCAGGAGGCTGCAGTCAGGGAGGGGGAGTAGGACGAGCGTCTAGGCCAAGGCAAGAATTGACTTGGAGCAGGTACCTGGAAAAAAGTTAGGCTTCCATAACAATAAGAATAAATAAAAATAAAATGTATTAGGAGCACTGAGGGCAGACATTACTGGCAAGGTGGATATTGAACCAACAGGGGCAGAGCTTAGATCTAATGGCTAATCCCCAGAAAAATTGTTTGTGGAACTGGTATGAGGTTGCTTTAAGCATACATGCCTTTGGGAGAATGTGGGGTCCTTTTTAATTCACTATTATAATATACACACAATCTAGTATGAAAAATGAAAGGCTCTTTTGTTTAGTGTTAATTATACCTGCATTATAATATATTTGGTCCTATGGAGGTCCCCTGTGTCCCCCCCCCCCTTGTGATTCTTTAGTGTTGGATGCCACCCTCCTCCTTTCTTCCATATGGAACAGTCTGTTTAGGTGGAAATTTGCGACTCTACAGAGTGGAAAAGAATCTGATAATTATCACATCTTAAAGTCCTCCTGAGGAAGCGGGTTGTTTTCCAAACGAAACGCGTAGAGACAACAACAAGATGGACGAGAACCCCCCTTGTAATAATCATGGCCTAGTTTAGCCTTTTGAAGAGCTCTGATATGATTTTAATCTTTATATACCTATGTATTTTAATTTCACTTCACTTCATTTTAACTTCATTTGTCAATAAAATGTGGTAAAGATATTTTTAGTCGGTTGTCCCTATGCACCAGAACAGGTCCACATTGTTCACTATTTTTCTCCACTCTCTTCCTTCTGTCTTAGGGGTAAGGATTTCTCAATTTTGATGAAAAATTGTATGTGGTGCCTAAGCCCGCATTCACACTGCAGCGGCACGACTCTGTACTACTTCGGGGGCGACTTGTGAAGTCCCGTGCACCGCGACTTCGGCGCGACTTGCACGGACTTCATATAATGAATGTCTATGCAAGTCGCTCCGAGGTCGCCCCGAAGTAGTACAGGACCCTTTTTCTAAGTCGGAGTGACTTGTGTCGCTCCTATTAGAACGGGTCCTGTAGCAGTCAATGGACCGTGACGGACCGCGACTTGTCAGGTTGACAAGTCGCGGCAGTGTGAATGGACTCTTAAAGTGATGTTAAAGGTTTATTTTATTTTTAAAATAACAAACATGTTATACTTACCTGCTCTGTGTAATGGTTTTGCACAGAGCAGCCCTGATCCTCCTTTTCTCGGGTCCCCCGCCAGTGCTTCAGGCTCCTCCCTTCAGGCAGTCAGTGTATAGGTAAGCAAACTTTTTTTTTTTTACAGTCCATTCCAGAAATTAAATTATCACACTGCAAATCTAATGTCTCAGTTGTGATTCTGATAACGTGGATACGTAGCTCAGGAAAAAAAAATAATTTCAAAGCATTAGTGGGCAGTAGAGGTCCACCTTACAGCACGGTCCCACAGTCCATACTACATTTAGAAAAAGGATCTGAACTTGGGGGTGAAGGAAATTCTTGCATTTTTTTTTTTTTTTTTTTTTTAATAACGTGAACCACAGGCTTCATCAGCCGAGAAAAACTGCAGGGGATGTCTAATTACTTTCTGTGGAGTTGTGCACATGATGTCAGCATACATGAATTACAAAGTGATTTTAAAGGAAGAATAAGTTTGAAAGACCTCTCAGAATGCATGCCGCTCAGGCGGCCTTGTGTCCGTTTGTCCGCACTCATGATTATTCATCTTGCTGTCAACTTTGTGCCAAGTTTCTGGGTATGCAACAAAAAAAAAAAAAAAAAATGTGAAAAGCAGGTCTCAGAATAAAAAAGGAGGGAGACAATAGGAACCCTAGAGCACTGCAGGCGGAATTCCAGCTAACCTGTGATAAAACAAGGCAAAAAAAAAAATTTCCTTACATCAATCTTCTATTTTTCAATTAAGAGCTGCAAAGTGATACAGACAGTGCATGGAATATTTATATTACACCATATATGAGAATTTTAGATAATGCCCTAAAGTCTGTGAGCCCACGTAACTGTCACATTCTATTCTAGCAGCAGCCAAAGAGGGGAAAGAAAAAAAAAAAAAAAGTACAATGACTCCGGCACACACAGAGCCCGAGCCCTTTGTACTGTACTTGAACAGAAGAGAATTGAGAAAGCAATCTAAGTCTCTGAGTGAGCACCGAATCGAGAACAAAAAGTGCCCAGCATTCGGGAATCGCTAGTAATGCTGCTCACCAATTAAATTTTGGGCCTGCGTTAATAAAAAGAAGCCTACTGTAAATGAATCCCTGTGTATTTTTTTTTTTTTTTCTTCACAGCTCTAAAGTAACAATTAAGTATGTTGGGGCTTAAAGAGGAATTCCAATCTTGAATATGTTCTTACTAAAAAGGTCAGTGCACCCAAAACTGCTGACATTTCAGGTTTGCACAGATGGTGGAGAACTGAATCTCCAAGTTCTTTCAAATCTTGGGGACTCTGATGGTCAGATCTTTGTCGCCATTTTAACCACTTTACCACCGGAGGATTTTTGATGTCTTACGTCCAGGCCACTTTTTGCGATTCGGCACTGAGCAACTTTAACTGACAATTGCACGGTTGTGCGACGCCGTACCCAAACTAAATTTACGTCCTTTTTTCCCCACAAACAGAGCTTTCTTTTGGTGGTATTTGATTACCTGTGCGATTTTTACTTTTTGCGCTATAAACAAAAAAAGAGTAAATTTTGAAAAAATAACAATATTTTTCACATTTTTTTATATGAAATTCCCCCCCAAAAAAATGTAAAAATCTAAATTTTTTTAAATTTTTGGCCAATTTGTTTTCTGCTACCCATGTTTGATAAAAAAAATCACAATAAGCGTATTTTGATTGGTTTGCGCAAAAGTTATTGCGTTTACTAAGGGAAAGATTTTTGTCATTTTTGGTGGGTTTTTTTTAACGAGTAATGGCGGCAATCTTCGATTTTTTTGCGGGACTGCGACATTGCAGCGGACAGATCGGACCCTTGACTGACATTTTTGACACTTTTGGGGGTACCAGTGACATTACTGCAGTAATCAGTGCTATAAATATGCACTGTTACTGTAAAAATGACACTGGCAGGGAAGGGGTTAATTTTATTGGAGAGGGAGGGGTTAATGTATGCCTGGTGCTTACTAACATGTGTGGGGGGAGGTGACTGAGTGACACAGGGACAGATCGCAGGTTCAGCTATGCTGAACCCTGCAATCTGACCCTGTCTGTCACTTAGAAGATCCACCCGCTTTGTTTACACAAGCGGGCGGATCTCCAGACTCGATTCCCCGACGATCGGGGAAGAGCGGCGGTGATCGCCGCCGCTCCTCCCCTTGGCCCCACTCCCGCTGTGACTGAATACAGCGGGAGCGGGCCCCCGGCGGCGCGCGCCCTGCCCACAAGGGGAGGAGTCTAGCGACGTAGGTCTACGTCGCTGGACGGGAACGAGCCACTTTGCCGCAGTACGGTCAACGTGACCGGTCGCCAAGTGCTTAAAAGTTACATTTACTAAATAAATGTAGTAAATATTTACTACATTTTATGTGCAGCCCTTCGGTTGTGTCGAAAAAGGTACTTGAGGCCGCCATATTAGGAAAGCTAACCACCACTGATTTGGACCATTGACCACCACTGATTTGAACCATTGACCACCAATGATCTGGACCATTGACCACCACTGATTTGGACCATTGACCACCACTGATTTGGACCATTGACCACCACTGATCTGGACCATTGACCACCACTGATCTGGACCATTGACCACCACTGATCTGGACCATTGACCACCACTGATTTGAACCATTGACCACCAATGATCTGGACCATTGACCACCACTGATTTGGACCATTGACCACCAGTGATCTGGACCATTGACCACCACTGATTTGAACCATTGACCACCACTGATTTGAGCCATTGACCACCAATGATCTGGACCATTGACCACCACTGATTTGGACCATTGACCACCACTGATTTGAACCATTGACCACCACTGATATAGACCACTGACTATTAGCCCAAATATCAGAAGAAGCTGAGCAAACTGCCCTATGGGGGAATCTGAAAATTATATTGCACTCCCCAGATGAAGAAAACAATGGAGAGGCATCCCTATCTACTCATGTTCTCGACTTTTTGAATCTTTAAAATTAAGTTATTTCAGATATTAATAATTATTTTATGTCATTTTCAAACACTCATAATTCAGTAGGTTTCTGCAAAGTATAGTCCTCAGACTGGAATTCATGAGCTATTCCTAAATCCCTGTGATACTGTTTATATTCAAAATAATTGCACTTCTCAATGTGATATTGCCACTAGACACTGCAGTAAATATGGACACCAAGGAGCCCTTGAGACAGAAACTAATATAAAAACATCTTGTCATGCCACATAACGTAATTTGATTCGCGGACACACAAGACACACTTCGGGGCTTATGCAAGTGATTATGAAAAGCTATGATATGATATGTGTGTTAACAAGAAATATTCCCCATTTGTCCATAGCAACTAATGTGTTTCCAAATATTGTTCTGCAGTGCAAAGATGAATCTCAGACAAGGATTCCATTTTGACTGGTCGCTATGGTCAGCAAGAAACCTTCTTCTCAGAAAATCTGGCATACAGAAGCCCTCACATCTTTAAGATAACGCAACTACAGAACACAATTGTAAAACTCTGGTAAGGCCAGTGTCGACAGACTTTAGGCTTAAGTCGATGGGCAAGCACAGTTTGCATTCCTACTGCACTTGATATCAGTATGAGAAGCTCCTGAGATCATCCCAAATTCACTAACAGGTGCATTTGACTTGCAGTTGTCCTTTTTTCAAGAATGAAGGAAAAAGTTTTGACCGCACATCAAAAGATGGGGAAGCTCAAGGAAGTTTATTACAATCTTCCATACAGTACAAAAATAGACATCACAGCTCCGGATCAAGGGAACAGAAGTTAACGCGTTTCAAGCATAATCTTTTGGAGTGCAGTCAACCTTTTCTCCTTCATTCTTGGAGTTTCACGATTACGGGGAGGGGGAGGGAGATTGTGGGCTCACCTGTGGCGGTGTTCTTTCTACTCTACTGACCTCAAGTTTTCCCCATTCTTTATGTAAATGTTTGGTTCCAATACAAAAGGGTATACCAACATTTTGAACACAGTATCTAGTTGTGTTTAACCACTTACCGCAAAGTGACGTACCCCTACGTCGGCTGACTTTGCGTGGTTATACCAGGATGATGCCTCTAGCTAGAGGCATCATCCCGGTACCGTTGTTTAGAGCCGGCGGTCGGCTTTCCGGCGGTAACGACCGATGCGGCAGATTCAAAAAGTGAATGTATTCAAAAATGCAGTTTTTGGCGTTTTGAATACATGGAAGTGTAGTGGAGGGGCTCTAGTGTCTTTTAGACCCTCGATCCCTCCATAAAGAGTACCTGTCACTGCATATTGCTGTCACAAGGGATGTTTACATTGCTTGTGACAGCAATAAAAGTGATCAGATCTTATTTTTTTTTTAAAAAACCTGTGTTAAAACTAAAAATAAATAAATAAATAAATAGGAAAAAAAAAATTAAATTTTAGCCGCCCCCGTCGCCGTTAGCTCGCGCACGAAAGAAAGCGTATATGGAAGTCGAGCCGCGAATAAAAAAATCGCTGTTCAAACCACACATATGAGGTATCGCCGCGATCGCTAGAGCGTGAGCAATAATTAAAAAAAAAAAGAGCTACACTCTAACTCTAAACTGGTAACCTATAAAAAATTTTAAAGCGTCGCATATGGAGATTTCTATTGACCGTAGTTTGTCGCCATTCCACGGGTGTGCTCAATTTTAAACCGTAACATGTTGGGTATCTATTTACTCGGCGTGACATCATGTTTCACAATATACTAAAAGAATGGGCTAAGTTTACTGTTTAGTTTTTTTTTAATGCATTTTATTCTCCAGAGTCTTTGCTAATATATAGATATGTATATATATATAGATATATATATAGATATATATATATCTATATATATATATATATATATATATATATATATATAATGTTTGGGGGTTCTAAGTAATTTTCTAGCAAAAAATACTGATTTTAACTTGTGAAGAAAAAAGTGTCAAAAATAGGCTTGGGGCTTAAGTGGTTAAAAGTCCATGTACAGTGTTACATATGCTAGAATAATACCATGGCACAACCAATGTTCATGTTGTGAACTTCTCAGACTGTGCATTAAAAATTGCAGCAAGTCAGAAAGAGTCCGTCTCATTTCCTGGCTGGAGCACATCCAAGGTCATCTAGCCTTTTCCTTAACAGCCTGACTTCCCTTGGCCGGCCCCTTTCATTCATTGGCTTTCAGTTCTTTCAATCTTGGGGACCTAGGTAATCTACATGTAAAGGAAGCTTGCCTACGAGCACTCGCCCTCCTA
The DNA here is from genome assembly GCF_965119305.1 of Pelophylax lessonae. Lineage (NCBI taxonomy): Eukaryota > Metazoa > Chordata > Amphibia > Anura > Ranidae > Pelophylax > Pelophylax lessonae. The sequence continues at coordinate 23,911,073 of NC_138769.1, forward strand.
GATTGACATACACCCATCAGAGTTTTTTACTTTGCATAACCCCTCCCAAGAGCCAGCCCACTGCTTGCATCAGGACTGGGAGCTCTTGAGAGAAGTACTGAGGAAGAGTGCTGGGATATTTTCAGGAAGCTATGTACACAGTACTCTGATGACCCCTACCACCCTCATCCTTAATATGCCTGCATCGCACAGAGAAGCACAAAGGCCTAGTGATGACATACAATATAGGGTATGTAATGAAAGCGGAAAGGTTTTATTTAAAAATGTCATCGGCATGTTTATGATGGGGAACATGGGGGAGAGAAATAAGGAAAGGCAAAATATGAACAGATTAAATTTTATCTTTTAGATTTTGGATTTTAGCATCACTTTAAGTCCTTGTGACAATGGCTCCCAAGACAAAATATAGAGGGGGAATCTTCCCAGCAATGACACAAAACAACAATCGGAGGCTTACACCCTCCATCCAAAACCTAAAAACAGTGTAGACTTTAGATACTTTAATTGCATAACATCATTCTTTAACCAAAAATAACAAAAAAAAAGTAGGGTCCATCCATGACACTCCGTTTGTGTCTGTCTGAGTGATGGATATTCCAGATTTGAGTCATCTATGCTGTTCTCGCACAACTGCAAAAAAATCAAATCAAACCTTTGTGTTTCCATTCAGGCAGAACAGAATTTGTGAGGTTAGGTACCAATGTTGGGCAAGAAGAGCTGGGTCACATACTGCATTTCATTTCATCCCAAAAGTGATTAGTAGGATTGAAGTGCAGGACACTCAAGTTCCTCCACACCAAACTCATTATACCTTGTCTTTATGGATGGTAATCGGCAGGGTTGAGTTCAGGGCTCTATGAAGACCATGCAAAGTTCCTCTACACCAAACTCATTAAACCAAGTCTTTATGGATGATATGTAGAGCTGAGGCCAAGCTTCTGTGGAGGCCATGCAGGTTTCGCTACGTTAAACTCAGGAAACAATGTCTTTATGGATGGTTATCAGTAGGGTTGAGTTCAAACATCTGTGGAAGCCATGCAAGTTCCTCCACATCAAACCAAGTCTTTATGGGCATTGATCATTAGGGTAGAGGTCAATGCTTTATGGAGGCCATTCAAGTTCCTCCACACCAAGGTCAATAAACCATGTCTTTATGGGTGGTAATCAGTAGGGTGGAGGTCATGCAAGTTCTTCCACATCAAACTATGTTTTTATGTATGTGTTCAGCAGGGTTTAGGTGCACGACACAAAAATCCTAAATGTCAAACTTATCAAACCATGTCTTTATGGAGCTGGCTTTGTACATAGGGGTCCAGTCATGCTGGAAAAAAAAGGGTCTTCCCCAAACTCTTACCACAAGGTTGGAGGTACATTAACAGTTTAATTCACTGGAAACACCTGCACTCAATCATTTAGGGGTGTGAAAATACTTTTGGCCATATACTGTATTTTATTGTATGAACAATCAAAAGGTTTCAGGGGGCATTATGCCGGTTCACACTGCTGCGACCACTAAAGTCGCCTCATAAGGGGCGACTTTTAGCGCGACTTCGGCGCGACTTAGCGCGACTTGTGAATTATTTTACGCGAGATGACTTTGTAGGACTTTGTATTTGGCCAATCAGAATATGATGTGTAATCTAATGATGTAATTTCCCTTTTCCTTTTTTTTTTTTGCTGGCATTTATCGGGCATTTTTTGGGCGTCTTTGGAGGCAGGCTGTCTTTAGTGTCTGGGGGGTCTAAAAAGTGTACCTGTGAAGTTTCAGCTCTGTAGCATGTCCAGAACCCCCCAAAAATATCATTTTTCTTATAATTATTAATACAGCAGTGTGGCGGCTTCTCTACACCTTGTATTTTTTCTTGCAGGCATTTATCGGGCATTTTTGGAGGCAGGCATGACTTTTTTTGGATTTAGTGTCTGGGGGGTCCAACAAGTGTCCCTGTGAAGTTTCAGCTCTGTAGCATGTCCAGAACCAGAAAAAAATAGCATTTTTCTTATAATTTTTATTAGAACAGTAATATGGCTCCTCTCCACCTGGCCGTTTTTCTTGCAGGCATTTATCGGGCATTTTTGGAGGCAGGCATGACTTTTTTTTGGATTGGGGGGGAGGTCCAAAAAGTGTCCCTGTGAAGTTTCATCTCTGTAGCATGTCCAGAACCAGAAAAAAAAAGCATTTTTCTTATAATTATTAATACAGCAGTGTGGGTTGAGTGTGGGTTCTGAACATGCTACAGAGCTGAAACTTCACAGGTACACTTTTTTGACACCCCAGACACTAAATCCAAAAAAGTCATGCCTGACTCCAGAGACGCCAAAAAAATGCCAGATAAAAGCCAGCAATAAAAAATGCAAGGTGTAGAGAAGCCGCCACACTGCTGTATTAATAATTATAAGAAAAATGCTTTTTTTTTCTGGTTCTGGACATGCTACAGAGATGAAACTTCACAGGGACACTTTTTGGACCCCCCAGACACTAAATCCAAAAAAAGTCATGCCTGCCTTCAAAAATGCCTGATAAATGCCTGCAAGAAAAACGGCCAGGTGGAGAGGAGCCATATTCCTGTTCTAATAAAAATTATAAGAAAAATGCTCTTTTTTTCTTGTTCAATACCATTTTTATGGAAAGTCGGATCACAAGTCGGATCACAAGTCGATTCAATTAAGATAAGGAGGCGACTCCCATTGAAGTATATGGGACAAGTCGGATCACAAGTCGCCTCAAAGTAGTACAGGACCCTTTTCTGAAGTCGGAGCGACTTAAGTAGTGCCAATTAAGACGGCACTGATTGATTAACATTGCTTTTGTTATGTCAAGCGACTTGGGGCGACACAAGTCGCCTCACAAGTCGCCCTAGTGTGAATGGGCTCTTAAACACTACAGTAGAGTAAGAAAAATCTTTAGCTCTTCATAACTATGCATAAACCTGCTTTATAAAGCACAATGTTGCCTCAGTAAAGTCACACATTGTATGTCTTTGTAAGTCAGTTTGGAACTTATCATTATTAGGAAAACACACTTATCATGTACATAGCTGAGCACATGGCACAATTTTGTTGGCCCAGTGTCATAAAATGTGCAAAGTACAAACAGAGAGAGCAGTAAAGGTGTTTAATTTAGGAGTTTCTCTAGTGTCATGCCGCTTAGGAGATGATTTCCATGGTGTTTACTCATACGGATCTGTTCCAGAATTACTTCTATGGAATAGAAGTCCTCTTCATGGAACTCAATCTAATAAACAAAGTTTTAAAATAACATTATGAGAGAAAATCTACACTAAAGGGCCATACACACTATAAGATTTTCTGAAGACTTTTTCCTTTAGATTTACCAAAACCATATAATATGAGGTCAAACCTAAACACTTTCAATTTGTATGCAATCTGGCCGGCCCTTTCACTACATAGAAAAGGTAAATCTGAAGGAAAAAGTCTTCAGAAAATCTTATAGTGTGTATGGCCCTTTAGTCCCGGTTCACAATGGGGCAACTTGTCAGGCGAGTTAGCCGCCTGACAAGTCGCTCTCCATTCAGTGCAATGGAACCGTTCTAATCAGAGCAACTCAAGTCGCTCCGGCTTAGAAAAGGGTTCTTGCACTACTTTTGGGGCGACTTGCATTGACTTCTATTAGAGAAGTTGTTTGCAAGTCACGCTGAGGTTCGCGCTGCACAGGGCGGCTTCGGAGTCGGGCGACTTTGAAGCCGCCCCTGTGTGAACCGAGCCTACATGTATCCCTCAAAGTGAAATTAAAGGCTGATTTTTTTTTTTTTAAGTACCAAACATGTCACTTACATGTACTTACCTGCTTTGTGCAGTGGATTCGCACAGAGCAGCCCTGATCCTCTTCTTCTCGGTTCCCCCGCCGTCACTCCTGGCCCCTCCCTCCTGTCAAATACCCCCATAGCAAGCAGCTAGCTATGGGGACACTTGAGAAGGCTCGCTACAGAGCCACTGCTCCATCTGCCCATTCAGACACAAAGTGCGGCTTGGCCCCACCCCCGCTCTCTCCTCATTGGCTGTGATTGACAGTAGCAGGAGCCAATGCTTCCCGCTGTAGTCTCAACCAATGAGGAGGCAGAGACCCTGGATAGCAGCTGCTCTTGTGCACATCACCAGATCGAGATGGGGCTCAGGATAGTATTAGGCGGAACTGAGGGAGGAGGGGGGGGGGGCTGCTTCACACAGAAGGTTTTTTACCTATATGCACGAAGGTAAAAAACCTTGAGCCTTTACAACCACTTTAAAACACCGCTGTGCAAAAATAGAGAAGCAAAGACCGCTCTATACTATTATGTGCAGTGGATTGGTGGCAGGAAAGAAAGTTGCATGATTCCCCCATCAACACTGAGTGTTTTGATGGGGAAAGCCCTCCTGCAGAGCTATTTTGTTCTCCTGGTGGCAAGCAGTCCCAGCCAGGAGAACACAGTGATTATTGCTCACAGGTTTAGCCGCCGCCAATAATCATATGCAGAAAATTTGACATGCTGGTTGTACCAAAGTCGATTGATGTATCAACTTGGGTACATTCAGCCTATCCATGGATGGTTTGAATCCAATAGGGACCGGCCGGGATTCGAACCATCTATGGCTGGCTTAAAGTGGTTGTAAACCCTTACATATACCCAGTGAAGTGACTGGCCTCAGGTGATACACAGTGATGAAACAAATCTTCCTCCATAAGTTGTACCTGTTTATCTGCAGTGCTCTCTTCTCTGCATCTGTTCAAAGTGCTGACTATTTAAAGCTTGTCTGAGAGATCAGTTAAAGGGTGACAGAGAACTGAGGTTACACTCTGCAGAGCTCAGCGAGGAGAGTTCTGAGAGCTGATTGAAGGGGAGGGGAGGAAAGGGACAACCTCCCCTCACACAGCTCACAGGAGGAGCTGAGGCTGTCAATCAGCTGGAGGTCCCTCCACTGTCACCTTTTTTCTCTTGGTGTCAGTAAAACATGTCAGAAGTGAAGCATACAGATAGTAGAGGACCGAGGCAGCAGAGAGAAATGACACTTAGTGCTCTGAATTGAGACAAATACACACTTCAGAACGATATGCTTTGTTCATATTTCATGTCTGAGGTTTACAACCAATTTTGAGTGTAGTTGTTCATTAGCTCTCATAGAGTGCATCCGAAATGTATTTACAGCGCTTTAATTTTTCCACATTTTGTTATGTTACAGTCTTATTCCAAAATTGATTAAATTCAATATTTTCCTCAAAATTCTACAAACATATTGTGACAGAAGTTTGTTTGAAATTTTTACAAATGTATTAAAAATAAAAAAACAAAAAAAAATCCCATGTACAGAAGTATCACAGCATTTGCTTAATACTTTGTTGAAGCACCTTTGGCACCAATTACAGTCTCAAATCCTTTTGAGTATGATGCTACAAGCTTGGCACATCTATTATTTTTGGGCAGTTTCACCCATCCTTCTTTGCAGGACCTCTCAAGCTCCATCAGGTTGGATGGGAAGCGTCGGCGCACAGCCATTTTCAGATCTCTCCAGAGATGTTCAATCCGGTTCAAGTCTGGGCTCTGGCTGGGCCACTTCACAGAGTTGTCCCGTAGCCACTGGCTGTGTGCTTAGGGTCGTTGTCCTGTTTTAAGAAGAACCTTCACCCCAGTCAGAGGTCCAGAGCGCTCTGGAGCAGGTTTTCATCAAGGATGTCTCTGTACATTGCTGCATTCACCTTCCGCCGAAAAACATCCCGTTAGCATGATGCTCCCACCACCATGCTTCACTGTAGGGATAGTATTGATGATGATTAGATAGATGATGATTTCCTCCAGACATGATGCTTGCCATTCAGGACAAAAAATTTAATTTTTGTTTCATCAGAGCAGAGAATTTTGTTTCTCATGGTCTGAGAGTCCTTCAGGTGCCTTTTGGAAAACTCCAGACGCGCTGTTGTGCCTTTTACTGAGGAGTGGCTTCCGTCTGGCCCACTACCATACAGGCCTGATTGATGGAGTGCTGCAGAGATGGTTGTTCTTCTGGAAGGTTCTCCTCTCTCCACAGAGAAACGCTGGAGCTCTGTCAGAGTGACCATCGGGTTCTTGGTCACCACCCTGGCACAGGCCCTTCTCCCCGATCGCTCAGTTTGGCCGGGCGGCCCGCTGTAGGAAGAGTCCTGATGGTTCCAAACATCTTCCATTTACAGATGATGGAGGCCACAGTGCTCACTGGGACCTTCACTGCTGCAGAACCTTTTCTGTACCCTTCCCCCAGATCTGTGCCTCCATACAATCCTGTCTCCGAGGTCTACAGACAATTCCTTGGACTTTATGGCTTGGTTTCCGCTCTGACATGCACTGTTAACTGTGGGACCATATTTAGACAGGTGTGTGCCTTCTAAAATCATGTCCAATAAACTGAATTTACAACAGGTGGAATCCAATCAAGTTGTAGGAACATCTCAAGGATGATCAGTGAAATCAGAATGCACCTGAGCTCAGTTTTGAGTGTCATGGCAAAGGCTGTGAATACTTATGTACATGGGATTATTTTTTTGTTTTATTTTTACTAAATTTACAAAGATTTCAAACAAACATTTTTTACGTTGTCATTAACCACTTAAGCCCCGGAAGATTTTACCCCCTTCCAGACCAGGGTCAATTTTGCGATTCCGCACTGTGTGAATTTAACGGACAATTGCGCGGTCGTGCAACGCTGTACCTAAACAAATTTGACGTCCTTTTTTCCCACAAACAGAGCTTTCTTTTGGTGGTATTTGATCACTTGTGCGATTTTTTGATCATGTGCTATAAAAAAAAAAGAGCGTCAATTTTGCAAAAATAACAATATTTTTCACATTTTTTTTTATATGAAATCCCCCCCCCCCAAAAAAAATGTAAAAATCTAAATTTTTAACATTTTAGGCCAATTTGTTTTATGCTACATATGTTTGGTAAAAAGAAAAAAAAAAGCAAAAAGCGTATTTTGATTGGTTTGCGCAAAAGTTATTGCGTTTACTAACTAAGGGAAAGATTTTTGTCATTTTTGTTGTTTTTTTTTTTAACGAGTAATGGCGGCGATCTCCAATTTTTTTTTTTTGCGGGACTGTGACATTGCGGTGGACAGATCGGACCCTTGACTGACATTTTTGACACTTTTGGGGTTACCAGTGACATTACTGCAGTAATCAGTGCTATACATATGCACTGTTACTGTAAAAATGACACTGGCAGTGAAGGGGTTAACTTTTTTTGAGAGGGCGGGGTTAAGTGTGTCCCTAGGGGCGTGATTCTAACTGTGATTGGATGTGGCTACTAGTGTAAGAACAGAGATCAACGGTCCTACATAGCAGAACCGCATGATCTCAATTCTTACACAGGGAAGAATGACAGGCGGCTTTGTTTACATTAGCCGCCTGCCTTTCTCACGGTGTAACGGACATTCGCGAGTGCCCGGCGGGCATCGGGTCCGCCGGGCACACGCGCAGGGGGTCCGTGACCAAGCGGGAGCGCGCCTCCGGCGGCGCGCGCTCGCTCCCTAGAGCCTCACAGGCTAGCGACATAGCCCTACGTTGCTTTGCCTGTGAGGGGCTGACCGCCGCAGTAAATAGTCGTGCGGCGGTCGGCAAGTGGTTAAGGGGTATTGTTTGCAGAATTTTTTAAGGAAAACAATGAATTTAATCCATTTTGGAATAAGGCTGTAACATAAAATGTGGAAAAAGTGAAGCGCTGTGAATACTTTCTGGATTCACTGTAAAAACAAGGATCAAATGCACTCACAGCATGTGATCCAAAAAGCAGTATGTAATGCAATGCCACTTGATGGCAGCCCTTTCCCAGCCCAGGCACTTCCTCATGCAGATAGCCTCTTGCTAGGAACCAGAAGGGCAGCTGTGGACTGCATGGAGATTGTTAGGGTGGAAGCCGGGAACCACCATAATGATGTCAGAAAAGACATGGCAACATGTTTTTCGGCATTACTGCCCCTTTCTCAAGCCTACCTAACACTGACAAACTTCGGAAAATAAATAAATAAAGAAACAAAAAGGTACCAAACAGCTCTGTGTAGTTTTCAGGGACCTGATGTCAACAGCGTGCTGGAAAAAACACGATATCTATAACACCACTTTAATTTCCTAGATCATCTTCTAAAATGTTTAAATATTCACCCTTGGATTATTTTATACCTAGATCAGTTTGAATTCCTTTAAAAGGACCTCAGGCATCCGACAAACTGGCAGCTGCGGAAAAGCGACAAGTGCCAACATACCTTGCCGATGAGCACAGCCAACTTTACAAACATGTAGGCAATATAAAAGCAACAGGTTAAACTTGTTACTCGAGTGTATTTTTCAACGAGTAAACACACCATGGCATATGAGAGGGGTTAACCACAGATTTGTGGCCAAACGCCTGTTAGATGATTTGCCCGTGTTTATAAAAAACACATTTGCCCTGCTGAGTCAGATTTGCTGCAGTTGACCCAAAAATCCGATTACCAGTTCTACAAGGAGAAATCCAGTTCTCAGTAATATGACCAATGTTACATTTGTCAGCTCTGGTCACTTTTCAATGTTCCCGAGTTCACAAATGGCAAGTCATTGATTTTATTTGTGATCCATAACTGATATGTAGAGGAAGTCTCCATTACAACTATTGCACAGCAAAGAAGAATTTTAGGATACATCTGCTCACTCCAGAAGGTGCCCCCTCTTGAGCTTATGTATTACCCAAAACATTTTCTACAGGGATTTTTTATCCTCAGGAAATAGGTGCAGGTACTCTCTCCACCCTGACATACCATTGTATCCCTACGTGGTGCTGGGGGGAAAGCGCGCGTCGCCGCCACTAGGCAGCGGGGATGCTGATGCACGGGGCCGGCGGCCGCTTTTGCCACCGGTCACCGGAGATCGCTCCCGGCTGAGAGAGAAGAACGGTCAGCTGCTGTAAACACATCTGACCCTTCTTCTCTCTGAAATGATCACAGAACGACTGTGATCCTTCTATATAGGAACACAGGTCTCTATGATAATTTGACAAGTCCCACCCCCCACAGTTAGAAAACACTCCTCTAAGTTCACACTTAACCCTTTGATCACCCCAAGGTTACAGTAACAGTGCATATTTTTAGCACTGATTACTATAGTAATGGTCCCCCAAAAAGTGTCAAAAATATCAGTTAGGGGTCCAATCTGTATGCCGCAATGTCGCAGTCCCGCTAAAAATCGCAGATCGCCGCCATTACTAGTAAAAATAAATAAATAAAAATGCCATAAATCTTTCCCCTAGTTTGTAGATGTGATAACTTTTGTGCAATCCAACCAAAATACGCTTATTTCAATTTTTGTTTTTACCAAAAATATGTAGCAGAATACAAATTGGCCTAAAAGGATGAATAATTTAGATTTTTACAATTTTTTTTGGGAATATTATATAACAGAAATTGAAAAATATTGTTTTTTTTTTTTTTTTTTTTCAGTTGTTTCTAGCGCAAAAAATAAAAATCGCACAGGTGATCAAATACCACCAAAAGAAAGCTCTATTTGTAAAAAAAAAATAACATCAATTTTATTTGGGTACAGCTTCGCACGACCGCACAATTTTCTGTTAAAATAACGCAGTGCTGAATCGCAAAAAAATGGCCTGGTCATTAGGGGGCAAATCCAGCAGTGGTTAATTTCTCAAACTTTTGTTGAGAAAAAAAATTCCCCTCTGGGTGATCTCTGTACATTGCAGGGATTATAACAAACTTTGTTGAAGATTCCTTCCTTTTGTTATTCTGAAGAAATCATTGTTTGTTTCTCTGTGTCCATGTGGTAAGTGAATCTAATGGTAGCGGGTTTCATAATGATCAGTCAGCTGTGCACCTACAGGGCTCTAATGAGCAGTGTTAATTTTGATAAATTTTAATTTTGGCAGCAAATTTCGATTTAGTTTTAGTCTTTTGACTAAAATGCCATTTTAGTTTTAGATGAGCCTGATAATATTAAAATATACAGTAGATTAAGCTCAACATGTTTCGAGATAATAACGCTTCTTCAGGAGCTTATTTCCTTTTCTAATCTTTCATTTAGGATCTATCAGGGCCTAGCAGCTCAGATACAGTAGAAGTAGTAATGGTAATTGTAGAAGCTTGAGTAACGTTCGACATATCTATATAAGGGACCAATAGTACGGTAGAAATATCCTCTGGAACCTCTCGAAGAAGTCTGTATTAATCCGAAGGGAACTTCTACTTGTAGTGTTGATTTCCTTGTTAAGGGGATGAATATAGAAAACTTCAAAGTATGCCCCATCCCCTTTAGTATATACATTCTGTGCGTTTACTTTGCAGAGACAGACCTGTCAGATCCACGCTCTTCTCTATGGGAGATTGGATGAAAACGGACCGCCTGTCCGTTTTCATCCGATCCTCCAGACGGATTTCCATCCGTCTGGATTTCACGGACAGGATCGTATCGGGTGTCAATGGAGATGTCACCGCTGACATCTGCTGCTCCATAGGGGAGCATGGAGCATCCGATAAGGTCCGCCTGAAAAAAAACTGACAGACGGACCTGATCGGAAAGCCTGTGTGAAAAGGGCCTTAGACTGCCTTAAATTTAACGCAAATGTGTGAAAGAGCCCTTTCTGTGATAAAGACCAGTCTCTGTTGCTGTGCAGGATGACAGGTCTTGTCTCCGCCCCTTCCTGTATTTGTATTTTACAAGTTTAGAACTGGGTTTGCAATTGGTATGCACAAAGTGGATTGACATCCTTTGTGGCTCTTAACAAATATGTGTAGCACCCTCCTAGATAGGTGTTAGGTAAAGGCATTGTTTGCTCCATCTGCTTATCAGGGGAGCATGATCAGTAGTTTTGCCTGTTACATGTGTCCATGTGTGATTCACTTGGTCTGAGGGAGTGTCCCCACTGTATCCAATAGGGGAGCCTGTTGGACAGTGGAGGAAACCCAGCCAGTGACACACAGGCTTTTGTGGCATCTTTGGGTGGGAAGCTAGGTCCCAGGAGGAGGGTGATGTTGGTCTCTCCTCCTGTCCGCAAGGAAGGTGGTCACGGGCAGCCGGCCTGGTGAGAGTGTGGTGCTGAGCCAGGAGGTCAAGGATACTGACAGTGGAGTTGAAGGCAGAGCGACACAGGGCAAAACAGTGTCCGTGAGTACTGGGAAGCTCGCCAGGGGTCTGCCCAAGAAGGGGACCACTCCAGTGGAGAGTCAGCGGACAGGGGCTAGCACACCGCAAGTAGGGAAAGCAGACATCCCAACCTGGACTGTTCATTGTCTGAGCCAAGTCTAAAGTGATACGTTTTATGGACTGTTGCTATGGGTAACCCAGGGGAATCCACACTCAGCAGCTCCCTAGTGGGCAGTTCTACATATGTAAAAGAATGTTTTGGGTGCCTAGAGTTCAGCGTTAAACGTGTTTTATCAGTTTACAAATCTTTTTGAAAAGCAGGTAAAAAACACTTCCAATACGCGGATTCCAATTGTGTACATGGAGGTTTTTATACAAGCACAGCTAAGCCCGGGCAGATTGCGTGTTTTTTTTTGTGACGTTCATCATACTGAGAACATAATCAGGAAAGACGCAAGTGGCGATTTTCTTCGTTCTCTTCAGTTAAAGCCTTTAATGGTTTGAATCAACTGTGAACATTGTTCTATAGAAGGAATCATAAGACCCAGCGGAGTTTTGGGATGTTCTACTTCTTTTATAACTCTTTCACCGATGAAATATTAATAAGAAATCCTCTTAATATTTCAGCTGTTCATATCATAAAATATAAAAACTGATCAGAGGAGATAACAACTTGGCTGAACCCTCTCCCCAATAAAATTCCAAATCCCACATCTGCTGCATGTTTTAAGAATCAATACAGCAATTTGTACAGCCATTACCATGTAACTGGCAAATTGTGCTGTGACTGGCCTCCTCTGTAAGATGCATTAAGGCATACATCTCTTTTTACTTTATTTAAAGCCGAACTGCAGACAAAAAACTTTAAATACACTATATTACCAAAAGTATTGGGACACCTGCCTTTACACGCACATGAACTTTAATGGCATCCCAGGCTTAGTCCGTAGGGTTCAATATTGAGTTGGCCCATCCTTTGTAGCTATAACAGCTTCAACTCTTCTGGGAAGGCTGTCCACAAGGTTTAGGAGTGTGTCTATGGGAATGTTTGATCATTCTTCCAGAAGTGCATTTGTAAGGTCAGGCGCTGATGGTGGACGAGAAAGCCTGGCTCGCAGTCTCCGCTCTAATTCATCACAAAGGTGTTCTGTCGGGTCTAGGTGTAGGCCAGTCAAGTTCCTCCACCCTAAACTTGCTCATCCATGTCTTTATGGACCTTGCTTTCTGCTATGGTACGCAGTCATGTTGGAACAGGAAGGGGCCATCCCCAAACTGTTCCTACAAAGTTGGGAGCATGAAATTGTCCAAAATCTCTTGGTATGCTGACACCTTAAGAGTTCCCTTCACTGGAACTAAGGGGCTAAGGCCAACCCCTGAAAAACAAACCCACACCATAATCCCCCCTCCACCAAATAATTTGGACCAGTGCACAAAGAAAGGTCCAAAATCTGCCTTTAATATCACTTTATTCTATGCATGAACTACTTCCCGACCGCCGCAAGTAAATTTACTGCGGTGGTCAGCCCCGGCCAGGCAGAGTGACGTTAATTAACGTCACTCGCCTGTCACTCCTTTTAGAGCCAATAGCGGGCGAGTGCGCGCCCGCTGAGGCGCGCGCCCGCCTCGGCTCGTTCACGGAGGAGTGCGGGAGTGTGACTGGCGGACCCGATGTCCGCCGGTCACACTACGATCGCCGTGTAAAACTATGAGACACAAATCATATTGTAATTGAATATTATTAAAAATTACCTTTCCTTCTCAATCTGCAGCTGTTGCAATTTTCTGAAAATGCAATACAATATGGCCGTCTGGAGCTGTTCTGTACACAGAATGTATACTGACCACACCCCCAGAAACATCATTTCCTGCTTGTGTGATTGGCTCACCAATTTTCCCAGAAGTCTGCCCTAAGATACAAGTCAGATTTCTGGCATCCCCTGCAACAAAAATGTCATTTTTGGTGAGATACTCCCAATAGGAACACATCTAAAGGGATGCAGGCCCAGCAGATTTCCTCATTAGAGCTCTGCAGCTTCCCTCAGAGCCCTGCAGCTTCCCTCATTAGAGCTCTGCAGCTTCCCTCATCAGAGCCCTGCAGCTGCCACAGCTGATAGATAATTATGAAACCACTCCCATTAGACCCACTCAGCACAGAGGAACAAACAATGATTTCTTCAGAATAACAAAAGGTAGAAATCTGCAACGAAGTTTGTTATAATCCCTGCAATGTACAGAGATCACCCAGAGGGGAATGTTTTTTTCCCTCAACAAAAGTGGAGTTACGCTTTAATGGTTTTAGATTTTTCTTTCATTTTCAGTTCCAATGACAATGAGCACCAGGTCAAAGAAGTGAGGGTAAATCTACTTAAAGAGGAAGTAAACTTCCAACTTCAAATTTTACCTATAGGTAAGACTAGAATAAGGCTTGTCTATAGGTAGTGTAAATAATTCCTAAACCTGCACCATTTTGGAGATATTTACTGTATTTGCAGCCGGCAATATCACCGGCGCATGCGCTCTGAAGGAACATCCACCAGTGCCGTTCCTTTGGAGCCTTCTGCCGTGACCGGCGGCTCCCAGGAGTGACGTCATCGCGGCTCCGGCCGGTCAAAGAGCAGAGTCTGCGAACCTGGAAGCAAGACGGGTGAAGATGGAAGCTGTCTCCAGCGATGACATTGCATCGCTGGAAGGCTTCATTTTCAGGTAAGCTTCACATAATGTGCTAGTTTGCGATGTATACTAGCACATTATGGCGTTGCCTTGCAGGTAAGTAAAAAAACGCGTAGCGGTTTACAACCACTTTAACACGGGCGCAGACATCAATGAAAACCCTGGGGTTATACCCTCATCATCACTCTAATAAACAGACCTAATGAATGACAACAAAAGAAAACTGAGACAAAAAAGTCCAAAAGTCATAGCTCCCAACTGTCCCTGATTTTGAGGACTGTCCCTGATTTCAAGGAACTGTCCCTGATTTGGAACAAAGTCACTCTTTGCACCTCATTTGTGCCTCATTTTGGTCTGATCTATATAGCTGTATATAAAATGCACTATTTATCTTTCAGAAAATGTTTCCCAGTGCTACTAAACCTTTCATCCAAATTCTAAATTGCTGCATTTGTAAATTCCAAAAGCCAATATAAAGGAATAGGAGTGGTAAAAAAAAAAAAAGCCAGTATAAAGGGAATAGAAGTGGTTGAAAAAAATTAAAAAACACTAGCTAATTTTTTTTTTTTTTGGTATAGTTCTCCTTAAAGGAAGTAAACCCTCCTCGGCAAGTTGTACCTATAGGTAAGCCTATATTAAGGCTTACCTATAGGTACTGTAAATATCTCCTAAACATGTACCGTTTAGGAGATATTTACCTTACATGCAGCCAGTGACGTCACTGGCGCATGCGCTCTGAAGGAACGGCTGCTGGTGCCATTCCTTCAGAGTCCCGTGCCGTGACCGTTGGCTCCCGCGCGCGTGCGCGGGAGTGACGTCACCGCGGCTCCGGCCAATCAGATGGCCGGATGCCGCGATCCCGGTAGATGGGCGACTGAACATGTCGCCCGTCATAGAGGTGAGTGAGCGGCACGGCGGGGGCTCGTTGTAAGGTAAGTATTTCATAATGAGCTAGTATGCGATGCATACTAGCTCATTATGCGTTTCTCTTGCAGGTTGTAAAAAAAAAAAAAAACTTTCAAACGAGTTTACAACCTCTTTAAGGGGGTGTGGCAAGGGGTGTGTCCTGTGCCTGCATACTTTTGCTAATAGGTGTCCCTAATTCCCATCTCAAAAAGTTGGGAGGTGTGCAAAAGTGGAAATGTCAAAAGCTTGTTAACTACTAAAGAAGAAAAATTCTAAGATTCCATTTTTTTTTTTAACCAGATACCATTTGTAAAATAAATAAGAATTTAATTTTAAATAGTATTTAAAAAAAAATTGTATTTTTATAAAGGATCATTGAACAAAATGTATTTTAATCTAGCCTTCTAAATATACAATTTTTTAAGGAACAATAAACATAAAGGTTAATCAATTTACAAGTCAGCACATGCTGTATGCATCCACCAATGAGTACAATACTCCAGGGGAATAGGCAATATTCTGTATCTAGAAATACTGAACATAAAAGAGAAAAAGCACAGGTTTAGGATCATGAATAGAAAAGCTTTTGCTACCAAACACCCCAAATACTACAGGTTTAAAAATGACTCCTAAAAATATATTTTTTTAAATACTCTTCTATGCTATCATACCACCAGTATTTAACCACTTAGACCCCGTTCACACTGGGACGACGCTACTTGCTGGGGCGACCTCACAGGTCGCGGTGCGCTGCTCGCACCGCGACCTCGGAGCGGCCGGCACGGACTTCATATCATTGAAGTCAATGCAGGTCGCCCCAAAGAAGCTCCGGACCCTTTTTCTAAGTCGGAGCGACTTGTGTCGCTCCTATTAGAACGGGTCCGCAGCTTTCCTATGGGAGGCGACCTGCGGCGACCTGTGAGGCGACCAGGTCGCCTCACCGGTCGCCCTAGTGTGAACCGGGGCTTAAGGACCAGGGCTATTTCTGACACTTCTTGTTTACAAATTAAAATACTTTTTTTGTTTGCTAGAAAATTACTTAGAACCCCCAAACATCATATATATATATTTTTAGCAGAGACCCTAGAGAATAAAATGAAGATCATTGCAATATTTTTTATCACACCAGCGCAGTGGTCTTCCAAACGCAATTTTTTTGGAAAAAATTAAATTTTTTGAATTAAAAAATAAGAAAACAGTAAAGTTAGCCCAATTGTTTTCTATAATGTGAAAGATAATATTACGCCGAGTAAATAGATACCTAACATGTCATGCTTCAAAATTGCGCACGCTCGTGGAATGGCGACAAACTTTGGTACTTAAAAATCTCCATAGGCAACATTTTAAAAATTTCTACAGGTTACCAGTTTAGAGTTACAGAGAAGGTCTAAAGCTCAAATTATGGCTCTCGCTGTAACAATGCTTGCACTTACAAGGACAATTATAACCTATAATCTCGAATACAGTACAGCTCTGAGGCCCCGTTCACACCTGAGCGTTTTTCAGCTCGTAAAACGCTCATCTCTGCAGTCTTAAAACGCCCAACAAGCAAAATCCCACTCAGTTCAATGGCCCCCGTTCACATCTGAGCGTTTTGTTGCCTGAAGCAAAACACCTGAAGCTCAAAAACGTAGTACATGAGCTTCTTTTTTTTGGCAGATTACAAGTGTTTTTGTTAGATGTCAGTGCCTGCCTCCAAACATGTACAAAAACGTCTGAAAAACGCCCCAAAAAAACACCTGAAAACAATACGGTCAGGTGTGAATGGTGCCTAATATGAAAAAATATATCATGTCTAAATAAACATATATCAATAGAAAATAGATGTTGATTCAGGCTCCATTCACACTTGTACAACTCCAAAGTTGTGCTGACTTTGGAGTGCAACTTTGACGCAACTTTGGATGGGTGCAACTTGGATACGACTTTGGCTTTGAGCAGTGATAATGGACAACTGTTGCACACAAGTTGCATTGTATAACATTCAGGTATGACTTTTATGCAACTTTTGAGGGTTAACATTGACGTCTATGGCCCTCAAGTTGCATGAAAGTCGGACCAAAGTAGTGCATGAACTTCTTTGAAGTTGCAGCAGCTTTCAGTCGCACAAATCTGAATGGTTATCATTGTAAAACATGGGGAACGACTTGTCATGCGACTTTGCTGTCCAAAGTTGCATGACAAGTTGCACACGTGTGAATGGAGCCTAAAAGCATTTAAACGTTATTTTATTATTTTTACCGACAGGTAAGCTTACATGTAGGTTAAAGTATAACGAAAGGCAAAACCTTTTTTTTTTTTTTTTAGCTATGGATGGAATGGAGTTTTATTGCTGTCTGTGCCCCCATTAGGGAGATTCACCCTCTTCATTTGTCCTGTTTACGATTATCATTAAAAGTGAAAGTAAAAGCCCAAATTTTGGGTTGTCCCCAGAGAAGTAATGGAGGGGACAGTCAGTTTTGGTGAACTGGGGGACCCCCAAGGAATTCCATTAATTTGCAGGGATTTCCTCTCCCTTCCTGTTTGGCTATGGGACAGGAAGTGAAGAGAAATCTCTGCAATGGGACACAGGTGGCAAAAAAATAATCTGACAGGAGTTATAACCCTCCCTTATTCTATCCAAAATGGAAAAAAGAAAAACGTTTGCCTATAGTTCTACTTTAACTGCTTGCCGACCGCCGCAAGTAGATTTACTGCGGCGGTCAGCCCCTGCCAGGCAGAGTGACGTTAATTAACGTCACTAGCCTGGGAGGGTCTGGGGAGCGAGCGCACGCCCGCGGAGGCGTGCTCCCGCTCCCGCGCGGTCACGCACCCCCCCGCGCGTGTGACCAGCGGACCCGATGTCCGCCGGCCACTCGGCGATCGTCGGGGGAAGAGGGAGAATGTCAGGCAGCTTGTGTAAACAAGCCACCTGTCATTCTCCTCGCTGTAAAGACACTGATTACACGGATCTAGTATGTAGATCCGTTGATCAGTGTCCTTACAGCTAGAGCCACAGCCAATCACAGTAAGAATCACGCCCCTAGGGACACACACAGCCCCTCCCTCCCAAATAAAGTTAACCGCTTCACTGCCAGTGTATTTTTACAGTAACAGTGCATATATATAGCACTGACTACTGTAGAAATGTCACTGGTAACCCCAAAAGTGTCAAAAATGTCAGTCAAGGGTCCGATCTGTCCGCCGCAATGTCGCAGTACCGCAAAAAAAAAAAAATCGCAGATCGCCGCCATTACGCGTTAAAAAAAAAAACAACAAAAATGACAAAAATTTTTCCCTTTGTTAGTAAACGCGATAACTTTTGCGCAAACCAATCAAAATACGCTTTTTGCGATTTTTTTTACCAAACATAGGTAGGATAAAACAAATTGGCCAAAAATGTTAAAAAATTTTGATTTTTACATTTTTTTGGGGGGAATTTCATATAAAAAAATGTGAAAAATATTGCTATTTTTGCAAAATTGTCGCTCTTTTTTTATTTATAGCGCGTGATCAAAAAATCGCACAGGTGATCAAATACCACCAAAAGAAAGCTCTGTTTGTGGGAAAAAAAGGACGTCAAATTCATTTAGGTACAGCGTCGCACGACCGCGCAATTGTCCGTTAAAGTCACGCAGTGCCGAATCGCAAAATACCCCCTGGTCTTTTAGCAGGAAAATCCTCCGGGGCTTAAGTGGTTAAGTCTTTTTTTTTTTTTTTTTTTTAAGCCTATTTTCTTTGGGAGTGATTTTCCTTGATATTGATTTTATTTCCATTTTGAATAAAGAGTACTTCTTTTATGGGATCTTGTATCTAGTTATGTGCTGGAATGGAAGGTAATTCTTATATTGTTTATGAGTGTGCATATAGCCTACAGCAGGGATTCACCAGTTGTTCAGGAACTACAATTCCCATCATGCCTAGTCATGTATGTGAATGTCAGAGTTTTACAATGCCTCATGGGATGTGTAGTTCTTCAACAGCTGCAGGGCCGTGGTTTGGGAATCCCTGGCCTACAGGATAGTACTGCAGTTGGAGCTGGCCATTTATATTTAAGCGCTCCTTTACCATATCCTGCCATTATGTGTCCAAGGATATCGAGGGATATATACGTCCATGTTTTCACATGCGGGCTACAGTTAGTTGTCGCATTATACTTAGAACTGCCATGGAGCACTGCATTGATGGAAACATTAGCTGCCAGTGTGCTTATGAATTTGTATGACTCCTATTTTTAAACCACTGTTTAGTGAAGTCTGCGTTAAGATCAGCCAGCAGATAGGTGGCGCTGCCACATAAGTCAACCGGGCTAGAAAAAAAAACCCATCTGGACAGTGTTTTCTTCCCTTCCCTGTGGCTCGTGATGCTATATACCAGTGATGGCGAACCTTGGCACTCCAGATGTTTTGGAACTACATTTCCTATGATGCTCTACTACACTGCAGAGTGCATGAGCATCATGGGAAATTAAGTTCCAAAACATCTGGGGTGCCAAGGTTTGCCATCACTGCTAAATACCCTAAATGAGGGTTTCTCAACCAGGGTTCTGTGGAACTCTAGCGTAAGGGGGGTAATTCTTCCCAATGATGACAAGAGTAAGGAGCATTCTTCCCATTGACTGTCACACTAATGTATCCTGAGTTGTAGATTTTTCATTTTTAGCAGGGGTTCCCGAGACCAGAAATTTATTTCAAGGGTTCCTCTGAGTTGAAAAAGGCTGCCGTAAATGTTTGCAGCCATGGTTGCCTCTATGATTAACCACTTTACCACCGGAGGATTTTGCTGTCTTACGTCCAGGCCACTTTTTGCGATTCGGAGCTGTGCGACTTTAACTGACAATTGCGCGGTCGTGCGACGCCGTACCCAAACAAAAGTTACGTCCTTTTTTTTCCCACAAACAAAGCTTTCTTTTGGTGGTATTTGATCACCTGTGCGATTTTTACTTTTTGCGCTATAAACAAAAAAAGAGCGTAAATTTTGAAAAAATAACAATATTTTTCACATTTTTTATATGAAATTCCCCCCCAAAAAAATGTAAAAATCAAAATTTTTTTACATTTTTGGCCAATTTGTTTTCTGCTACCTATGTTTGGTAAAAAAAATCACAATAAGCGTATTTTGATTGGTTTGCGCAAAAGTTATTGCGTTTACTAACTAAAGGAAAGATTTCTGTCATTTTTGGTGTTTTTTTTTTTTTTAACGAGTAATGGTGGCGACCTGCGATTTTTTTTGCGGGACTGCGACATTGCGACGGACAGATCGGACCCTTGACTGACATTTTTGACACTTTTGGGGGTACCAGTGACATTACTACAGTAATCAGTGCTATAAATATGCACTGTTACTGTAAAAATGACAATGGCAGTGAAGGGGTTAATTTTATTGGAGAGGGAGGGGTTAATGTATGCCTGGTGCTTACTGATGTGTGTGGGGGGAGGTGACTGAGTGACACAGGGACAGATCGCATGTTCAGCTATGCTGAACCCTGCAATCTGTCACTGTTTGTCACTGAGGAGATCCGCCCGCTTTGTTTACACAAGCAGGCGGATCTCCACACTCGATTCCCCGACGATCGGGGAAGAGCAGCGGCGATCACCGCGGCTCCTCCCCTGGCCTAACTCCCGCTGTGAATGAATACAGCGGGAGCGAGCCTCCGGCGGCGCGTGAGTGCCGCCCACAAGGGATGGAGTCCAGCGACGTAGTACTACGTCTCTGGACGATAACGAGCCACTGTGCCGCAGTAGAGGCACAGTGAGCAGTCGTCAAGTGGTTAAGACTGGCCATAGACGGTTCAAATCTGAGCCAGTTCAGCAGGAACCAGCTGAGATTTGAACTGTGTGTGTGGGCAGGCTGAATCTACCAAGTTGATTGATCGAACAACTTGGGTACAACCAGCCTGCCGGATTCAGTTGCAATTATCGCTGCAGATGCTAGCAATAATCACGGTCTTCTCCCAGCGGTGACAGATTTCCTTGCCCACCCGCCCCGGAGCAGACAATTGCCCGGCAGGAGGGATTCCCCTGCCTGTGTTGATGAGGAATCGTGCACATTTGGTTGCAGGATAGAAATTCACATTGTGGGTGGAGAACTGGGCTGAAGCCAATTCTCATAATCTTTTGCTATTTCAGCTCTACCACCTAGTCTATTACTGTATGTGCTATAAATGTATACATTTTTCTTTTTATGTTTATCTAAATATATTGTAAAATTCTATATTTTTGATTTTAGTTGTGCACTGTATAGAACGATTATAGATACAAAATACCACCAATTTAAAGCTCAATTTGAGTACAATAATTTGCCTGCATTATTATTTGTAAGTAGCTCTTTACTTTAGTTTTTGCAGTAATGTGCATTTGGTTTGTTTTATTTTAACAGTTTAAAGCATTTTTGGAAGTTTTTTTTGTTTTTTGTTTTTTGTTCTTCCAGATAGTACAGCTCCCGCTGATCTTCCAGCTCCCTGCGGGGATCAGTGCTGCTGTTGCGCTAGACAGCGGCACGGTTTTTATTTTATTTATTACAGGTACTTATTCACCATCAAGTTAGACAGAGCTTTAGATATATACTATATTGTACATTCACATCAGTCCCTGCCCTCAAAGAGCTTACAATCTAAAGTCCTTAAAGCGTAACTGAGAAAGTCCCCATGGGGGAGGGGGGGGGGTGTGAGAGAGCGTGAATGATGGAGAGGAACTAAAGCCCCGTACACACGTACCGATCGTCGGCCGAACGATCGGCCGTCTTTTCTCCAGGGCTGTCGTGTCTGTTGAAAAGTGCAAAAGACTGCACACGAACAACAGCCGACTGCAGAAGTGATGTCATGTGATGGTTAATTTTCCTTGTCTTTTTTCTTTTCTGAGCATGCCCAGTCTTGCAAATCTGTTGTCTGTCGGCCAAATTCTGTACTTACTGACGAACAATCGTCCGTTCTGGTGTCGGCATACAAAAATTTTAATGCTCAGATTCTGTTCGGCCGAAAGTGCGCTGTCGGACGCATCATACTAACAAGCCGACAATCGGCCGATCGTTCGGCGGCCGAATATTTTCGGCCGACAATCGGTACGTGTGTACGGGGCTTTAGTGTCTATTTTACCTCTTTCACAACCTCATGATAACTGACAAACAGCTCATGCAGAAGCAGTCCAGGGAAATCTGCTATTGCATTGTGGTAACTTAAAGCGTAACTCCACTTTTGTTGAGAAAAAAACATTCCCCTCTGGGTGATCTCTGTACATTGCAGGGATTATAACAAACTTTGTTGCAGATTCCTAACTTTTGTTATTCTGAAGAAATCATTGTTTGTTCCTCTGTGCTGAGTGGGTCTAATGGGAGTGGTTTCATAATTATCTGTCAGCTGTGGCAGCTGCAGGGCTCTAATGAGGAAATCTGCTGGGCCTGCATCCCTTTAGACGTGTTCCTATTGGGAGTATCTCACCAAAAATGACATTTTAGTTGCAGGGGATGCCAGAAATCTGACTTGTATCTTAGTGCAGACTTCTGGGAAAATTGGTGAGCCCATAGGTGTGCACCTCAAAGCTCAAACAGATATGTGTGTATGAATGTGTATATATACTGACAGTGTCAGCAGAGCAGTGGAGGCGTCAGTAGGGCAGAGATTGGTGTCAGTAGTTTTTTTTTTTTTTTGTATCATTTTATTTTGTATTATTTTTTACAATTTTATTTTGTTTTTACTAATTTTTAAGGAGCCCCAATAGGGGGCTTTGGTGAAATATCAGGGGTTTAAACAGGGGGAATCTACGCCACACAGGGTGATTAGGGTGTGCCTGGGCACACCTGGCACACCCTGTGCGCACGCCTATGTGTGAGCCAATCACACAAGCAGGAAAGGATGTTTCTGGGGGTGTGGTCAGTATACATTGTGTACAGAACAGCTCCAGGTGGCCATATTGCATTGCATTTTCAGAAAATTACAACAGTTGCAGATTGAAAAGGAAAGGTTATTTTTAATAACATTCAATTACAATATGACTTGTGTCGCAATTGTATTCGCTATATTGTTTTTTCTATATTTCCTAATTTTTTCCCCCCACGAAAGTGGAGTTACCCTTTAAGTTACATTCATATACAGTATACACATACGCCAAATTAGACAGGAGAATATAACTTACCAGCATGTCTTCGGAGTGTGAATGGAAACCAAAGAACCTTGAGGAAACTCACGCAGGCACAAGGAAAATATGCAATTTCAATGCAGGTAGTGCCATGGTTGGGATTTTTTTTATTTTTTTTTCAATATTTTAAATATATATATATATTTTTTTTTTAGTCTCAAAATACTTACCTAATCGCTCTCTCTTCGTTCCTCTCAAAACCTCCTGCTTTCTAGCTCCATCGTCACCTCCTCGCATGCTCGCCTCCAGGACTTTTCCAGAGCCTCTCCAATCCTATGGAACTCCTTACCCCTATCTGTCCGATTATCTCCTACTCTATTAGCTTTTAGGCGATCTCTGAAAACCCTCCTATCCTACCCACACCTAACAAATATACCTCCATTTTCTCCATCAGCCCATCCCCCACGGTTATTGCCTTTTGTTTCACTTGACCCTCCCTTCTAGATTCTAAGCTCTAACGAGCAGGGCCCTATACTTCCTCCTGTATTGAACTGTATTGTAACTGTATTGTCTTCCCTCACATTGTAAAGCGCTGCGCAAACTGTTGGCGCTATATAAATCCTGTATAATAATAATAATTTTATTTTAAGACAACTCATAGAAAATACAGAAACCAATGATACCCATGTCAAAATATTTCACTGGTTAAAAAAAAAAAAAATCACATCACTAAGAAACATTGCTGAGAGGCTGAGCCATGTGCCGATCCAGGGCATGTGGGCGGATCCCGGCTCTGTGACGTCAGCAGACAGCGGACTTCAGCCTGCTCTCTGCTAAAAATGGGTCACAGGAGTGTAGAATGAACTGTGATCCACAGGAGAAGTACAGACAAACGGCCTGTTGTCATAATTGGAATTGAATTGCGAGAGAAAGTGCCAACTTGGAGCTACTCACTCTTTACTGCAATACACGCTGCTGTCACTATAAACATTGGGAGCTATGGGAAATAAGAATGATGACTGTGTAGTGGAGCATTTTAATTTCCCCAATCAATGGGCTGTGGACGGGGAGATCCCTGACCAAGTTTTGTTGCAAGATTACAAAGAAGAAAAAATTGAGGTCACCGACTTGGCTATGCTGCTGGGTAGGGGTGCCTGGATTGTTTGACAGGCAAACAGCATTACAAATCCTTACAGGTGAAACAGACTGCATGTTTGAATTCAGCTGTGTGTTCATCAGATTTGAAAGTATACTCCATAATACACATAGGAAGAAGATGAACATATCTAATAATAATAGCTGAAAAAAAAAACGGGGGGGGGGGGGTTGTATTTACTAAAACTGGAGATGGAGAATGCAGCTCTACATAGAAACCAATCCACTTCCAGATTTTATTGTCAAAGCTTAACCACTTCTGGACTGTTACTTTAACTGACAATTGCGCGGTCGTGCGACGCTGTACCCAAATAAAATTGATGTCTTTTTTTCCCCCATAAATAGAGATTTCTTTTGGTGGTAATTGATCACCTCTGCAATTTTTATTTTTTACACTATAAACAAAAAAATAGCAACAATTCTGGAAAAAAAAAACAATATTTTTCACATTCTGCTATATAACATTCCCAAAAAAAAAAAAAAAATGTAAAAATCTAATTTTTTTAACATTTTAGGCCAATTTGTTTTCTGCTACATATTTTTGGTAAAAAAAAAAATCGCAATAAGCGTATTTTGATTGGTTTGCGCAAAAGTTATCACTTCTACAAACTACGGGAAAGATTTATGCCATTTTTATTTTTTTATTTTTTTACTAGTAATGGCGGCAATCTGCGATTTTTAGCGGGACTGCTACATTGCGGTGGACAGATGGGACCCCTAACTGACATTTTTGACACTTTTAGGGGAACCAGTGACATTACTACAGTAATCAGTGCTTAAAATATGCACTGTTACTGTAATAATGACACTGGCAGGGAAGGGGTTAACACTGTGAGTGATCAAGGGGTTAAATGTGTACCTAGGGGCGTGTTTCTAACTGTATGGGTTTGTGAAATGATCACAGAGACCTGTGATCCAAAATAGAGGGATCACAGGAGCTCTGTGATCATTCCAGAGAGAAGAACGGTCAGCTGTGTTTACAACAGCTGACCGTTCTTCTCTCTTAGCAAGGAGCGATCGCGGGTGTCAGGCGGCAATCAGAGCAGCCAGCCCCGTGCATCAGAGTCCCCGTTGCCGATTGGGGGCGGGAGCGCACCTGCGGCGGCGCGCGCTCGCCCCCTAGCTGCAGGCGCGTGCCCTGCCGCAGGAAATCGTCGGTCGGCGGTCTGGAACCGGTTAATTGAACAAGTTGAAGTTAGAAGCTGATTGGCTGCCATGCACAGCTGGCACTGGATTCTGAGTGCTTTAGTTTTAGTGAATCTCGCTTATTGCAAGGTCCCTTTCACACGGGCTTTCCGATCCGGTCTGCCTGTCAGTTTTTCAGGCGGACCTGATCAGATGCTCCATGCACCCCTATGGGGCAGCGGATGTCAGCGGTGACATGCCCGCTGACACCTGCTGCTATCCGATCTGATCCTGTCCGTGAAGTTCAGACAGATGGAAACCCAATTTTATATCCATCTGGTGAATCGGATCGGATAGGATCGGATGAAAACAGACAGGCGGTCCGTTTTCATCCGATCTCCCCATAGAGGAGAGCGGGGATCTGACAAGTCTGTTTCTGCAAAGTAAGCGGAGACGGAGCTGTCATCCGCCTGCTCAGCAGGGATCGGCGGATCGATTATATTAGTACAAAAGAGAAGTATATACTGTAACCCTGACTTTGTGTAGATTTATGACAATGTATATTTTAAGTTAAACCAATAAATTAGTAACATATTTTGTGCCATAAATACATGAAATTCCAAAATATAACAATGACTTTATGACAAGCTGGAAGTATACTGGCGGCTCAGTCTAAGTGCATGGCTGCTGTAAAAAGATTTAGCGGTCCGCCAATAATCTGTTCACATTTATTGACTTTTATTGGAATTCACAGCTTTTGGGGCATTAGAGAAATAGCGCACTAAAGGCTGTGTGATAAGACAAGTGTAACCTGGCCGTAAGAATGGTTGTGCACCTTGGCCCTACAGCAGCCAATCATTACAAAGAAGCTGCATTTGCTGCATGTATATCACTAAACAGAACTTTAAAGTGATATTAAAGGCTTTTTTTTATTTTTTTTTATATATAACAAAAATGTTATACTTACCTGCTCTGTGCAGTAGCTTTAACCGGTTTCCGACCGGCCGCCGCCTATTTACTGCGGCAATGTGGCTCTGCTGCGCAAATCGACGTAGGTCTACGTCTGTTGCGAGAAGGCAGCTAAGGGGCGAGTGCGCACCGCCAGCGGCACGCTCCCAACCTCACTCGGCAGCGGGGACGAGCGAAACAGGTTGGGGGCGTGGCTTAGGTTGTCACTCTCATCACCATTGCAGGACTGCATGGACTCTTTCTTCTCCCTTGAGCTGTAGCTTAGAGCCACGACAGGCTCAATCCATTCCCTTGCCACCACGCCCTGCAACGGAGGCGGAGGAATCCACACATACCCTATACTGGAACGAGCCTGAGCGGCACACTAAGCTATACCAGGGGGCCCTGCAAAAAATGCCACCCATAGCAAACCCCTTGTTTGCCTCGCAGTAGATACATCCATGAAGAGATGTATAGAAGAAGGGGACCCAGAAAGGACGCCAGTTAGGCTCCATTCACATATAGGCGTTTCGGATCGCAGGAAGAATTGCCGTGATTCTGCCCACAATTCCGAACAATTGCAATTCACGGGACACCCGAGTGATTCACGTGACTTGCAATGGCACCCCAAATGTGGTGCTATTTTGCCACGATTGTCGCCCGATGAATCGCGGTAAAATCACGTAAACAGAATCGCGGGATGCCCGACGACCAAAAGAAGTTTTTGTACTTCTTTTGGGCGTCAGGCATCCAGCAATTCTGTTTGCGCAATTTTACCCCAATTCGTCGGGCAACAATCACGCTGCAAAAAATTTGGGGGAGCATACCCATGTATTTCTAAAGCTGCTGCAGCTATGAACCAAAAGACATGTATATTAAAAAAGAATAGCGCGCACATGCAAAAGAAATTACTACCAAATCTGAAGACAATCCATAAATAAAAATGGGGATTTGGTCCCACCATATGGCCATATCACGCTGCGTTTGGGACTTGCAGTGGTTCGGAATCGCGGGCAGAATCGCGGCAATCCGAAACACCTATAAGTGAATGGAGCCTTATGTTGCCTGGGAAAGCCACTATGGGGACTCTGAAGAGGTCCCATAGTGGCTCTCCCAGACAACAAAACTGACGCCCTTTCTGGGTCCCCTTGTCGTGGAGTTGATCCAGGTGAACCATAGGTCCTGAAATGGTGGGAAGCCCTCAGATTCTGTTTTTCATTTTTTTTATTTTTTATTATATTAACGCCCCAAGGCCCCTTTCACATGGGCGCACCACCCGACGGAGTCCGTTCTGCTCAGCAGGGGATCGATCCGCCGATCCCCACTGAGCAGGCGGATGACAGCTCTGTCTCCACTCTGTGTGTAGAGACGGAGCTGTCAGATCTCTGCTGTCCTCTATGGGGAGATCGGATGAGAACGGACCGCCTGTCCGTTCTTTTCCGATCCCATCCGATCCCCCAGATGGATGGAAAATAGGGTTTCCATCCGTCAGGATTTCACAGACAGGATCGGATTTGGATAGCAGCGGGTGTCAGCTGACACCCGCTGCCCCATAGGGATGCATGGAGCATTTCCGGTCCACCTGAAAAACTGACAGGCGGATCGGATCGCCCGTGTGAAAGGGGCCTAAATGTGATTTTTGTTTTTGTTTGTTTGTTTGCATTTTGTTTGCTTTACACCAATCCGTGTACATTCGAGTCGATTGAACAGACAGTGGACTGACTTTTGTTTCCAAACAAGATGAGCTTTAAATAACCCCAGCTAAGTAAAACACAAGAGCATACCTTTTGAACACTTGTTGTTCCTGTTTGTATACAAGCACACAAAACATAGCAGATGTTTAGATAGAATGTATCAGACACCTAGTCCGCTATACACTGCACAGCAAAAACAATGACTCACGCTACAGCTCAGTGTGGATACTTTAATTTAAACTGTAGGAGGATGAAACAACAATTCTACACTCTGCACTCCATTTACAGAGAAACAAAGGACAAATGTGGAATTTACAAAAGGAGGGAAAAAAAAAAAAAAAAAAAGAAGTGAAATTGTTTATAAAAGGCCATTTTTAACCACTTCTGGACCGGAAGATTTTCCCCCTTAATGACCAGGCCATTTTTTTGCGATTCGGCACTGCTTTACTTTAACGGAGAATTGCGCGGTCATGCGACGCTGTACCCAAATAAAATTGATGTCCTTTTTTCCCCACAAAAAGAGCTTTCTTTTGGTGGTATTTGATCACCTCTGCAATTTTAATTTTTTGCGCTATAAACAAAAAGAGCGACAATTCTGAAAACAAAAACAATATTTTTCACTTTCTGCTATATAACAT
The DNA here is from genome assembly GCF_965119305.1 of Pelophylax lessonae. Lineage (NCBI taxonomy): Eukaryota > Metazoa > Chordata > Amphibia > Anura > Ranidae > Pelophylax > Pelophylax lessonae. Next base: position 23,939,346 of record NC_138769.1, read on the forward strand.
TTCCAATAAAAAAAAAAAAATGTAAAAATTTTATTTTTTCATCATTTTAGGCCAATTTGTATTCTGCTACATATTTTTGGTAAAAAAAAAAAAATCCCAATAGGTGTATTTCAAATGGTTTGCGCCAAAAGTTATCGCGTCTACAAACTAGGGGAAAGGAATCCAACAGTGGCGGAAGTTTACCATAGAGAATACCACGTACCAGATGGTCCTTGGCAGTCTCCATGACCTTCAAAGACCCGGGCGTGACGTAATGACGTCACATCTGGCCCGGCACTTGTAAACACTGCTGTGTACTCGGCTGGAAAGCCTGAGATCACTTTTTTTTTTTTTGATCTCAGTCTTTCCAGCCTAGAGTTGAGATGTGGGGGTCTCTCTCCCTTCAGCTGCCCTCCAGTGCGATCACAAAGCTGGAGAAGGAATCCACCAGTTGAGGAAGTTTACCATAGAGAATACCGCAGACCAGATGGTCCCTGGCAGTCTCCATGAACTTTGGAGGCCCGGGCGTGACGTTATGATGTCACGTCTGACTTGGCAAATGTAATTACTGCTGTGTACTCGGCTGGAAAGCCTGAGATCGCTTTTTTTTTTTTGATCTAAGTCTTTCCAGCCTAGAGGACAGATGTGGGGGTCTCTCCATAAAGAGGATCTATCATGCCCTATTCCTATTTCAAGGGATGCTTACATTCCTGGTAATAGGAATAAAAAAATAAATAAATAAAAAATTGAATGGGAAAGTGTAAAAATAAGAATAAAATAAATAAAAATAATGTTTTCTATGCGCCTCTGTCCCCGCATGCTGGCAGGCAGAGGCGAACACATAAGTGCGTCGCGTCCACATATGTAAACGGCGTTCAAACCACACATGTGAGGTATCGCCATGAACATTAGAGCAAGAGCAATCATTTTAGCCCAAGACCACCTTTGTAACTCTACACCGGTAACCTGTAAAAATGTTTAAAGGGTCGCCTATGGAGATTTTTAGGTATTGAAGTTTGGCACCATTCCACGAGTGTGCGCAATTTTAAAGAATGACATGTTGGGTATCTATTTACTTGGCATAACATCATCTTTCACATTATACAAAAAAAAACTTATTTTTTTTTTTCATGAAACTGTTTTTTTTTTTTTTTTCTAAAAATGAAAAATAGAGTTTAAAAAATTGTTGTGCAAATACCTTGTGACATAAAAAGTTACAACAACCGCCATTTTATTACCTAGGATCTCTGGTAAAAAATATATAATGTTTGGGGGTTCTGAGTCCTTTTCCAGCAAAAAGAATTATGATTTTTACATGTATGAGAGGAGTGCAAGAATAGGCCAGGTATGGAAGTGGTTAAAGTGATTGTAAACAATCACCTTGTAAAACAATCCATTCAGTTTGAAATAGAAATGAAAGGCAAAACATTTGTGTATGGATATAAAAAAAAAATAATAATAATAAATAATTTTTTTCCCTTTTTATAAGAGTTCACATTCCCTCTGTTCTGCATAAGAGCTGGGGGAGGAGAAGCAGCAGCACACTGAGCTCGTCAGTGAATGGCTGTACCCGGGAGGTGTGTCAGGACAGGTCTGTTCATTGGAGGAGAGCAGGCTGAGTTATGGCACTTTTCCACTGCAAGTACCGGCTCGGCTCTACTCGGCCCTGCTTGGCCCGGTTTGCTTTTCCACTGCTGGTACCGCATGGTACGGTGTTGGAACGGTTCGGTACGGTACGGTATGGTTTGCTTTTCCACTAAAGTAGTACTAAAGTCAAGTGGGTGGGATAACAACGGGGTGGGTGGGATTCTCTGACCAATCAGTGGCTAGTAGTGACTGCATGCAAAGGATTGTGGGATATGGTACCAGTTTGGTACCTGTTGGAACCACAATCGAGTAGGTACTGTTTTTTCAGAGCCGTAGCGTACCGTTCGGTTCCATGCAGTGGAAAAGCGCCGCCGTACCGTACTGTACCGAACCGTTCCTACACTATACCATGCGGTACCAGCAGTGGAAAAGCACAAAAGCGTGCCGAACCGTTCAGTTCCATGCAGTGGAAATGCGCCAATAGAGAACTGACCATGCTGTGCTGTCCTGCCTAGTGTGGTCAATTTTTTTTTTCATAGGAAAGCAGAGAGACTGGCAGGGACACCAGGGATTTCACATAAAGGAAGCAATACAAATATAACAGGAGACTTTCTCATACAGGTACATGGTACAGAAAACGCATATGAGGAATATGAAGTGTTGGAGTAACAAATGCTTTAAATGAAGTCTCATAAAGCCCCCAATCACACCGGGTGCTACTTGTCATGTGACTTGGCAGAGCAAAGTCTCATGAAAAATTGCACCCTATTTGCCACTATAGAACCATTCAAATGGATTTGACTTGAGACGCAGCGACTTTGAAAAAGGTTTCTGCTCTAATATTGTGCAATTTCATGTGCGACCTGCACTGACATTTGTGTATGGAGTTGCACAGATGTCGGCAGGATGCTCATGAAGTCCCACTGATTGGCATCTTGAAATCGCGCCGAAGTAGTGTGACTTCAAAGCCCCACCCGGTATAAGCAGCGGCTTAAATGGGAGGTGCAAATTGCACTGTTCTGCAGCGTTGAAATCGCGTGGAAGTAGCGTGACTTCAAAGCCGCACTGGTGTGAACGGGGGCTAAAATCAAAGGTGCACATCGACTTCAAAGCCCCACCCGGTGTAAACAGGGGCTTAAATGGGAGGTGCCAACCGCACTGATCTGCGGCTTTAATATCACGCTGAAGTAGTGTGACTTCAAAGCATCACTAGTGTGAACAAGGGCTTAAGGTTTTTTTTTTTTTCAGCATAAAGTTTCAACAAATGATTCTAGAACAATAGGCAACAACAGAAATGTGGCAAAATCAGCAGAAAATAGAAAAAAAAGGAAAGTTCCTTCCTGTTTCCTGCCACTGAAATAACGATTTTTGGCAGATCTTCAGCCCGAAAAAAGTTGGAAGAGCAGGGAGAAGATTCCTTTCCGCTATTTATAAACAGAAATCTGTTAATGTTGCTATGAAAATGACCCTCTTAATGAAAACAATAAAAGAGGAAAAAGGAATGACATTGGCTAGAAAAATATTTAAACACAAAAAGAAATAGTAAAATTTTGATTGCCATCTTGAATTTTTAGGTTCTTTTGGGACACATCAATCTCAGCTCTGGGCTTAGTGATTTGTCGACATTATCATTACTAATGATACCACAGTAATATTTATATTATAAGAAAATATTATATATATCTATAGATAGATAGATATTCACAATAAATAATCAAATATTAGATATTTAAAAAAAAAATATATATATATATACACACACACACAGTATCTCACAAAAGTGAGTACACCCCTCACATTTTTGTAAATATTTTATTCTATCTTTTCATGTGACAACACTGAAGAAATGACACTTTGCTACAATGTAAAGTAGTGAGTGTACAGCTTGTATAACAGTGTAAATTTGCTGTCCCCTCAAAATAACTCAACACACAGCCATTAATGTCTAAAATGCTGGCAACAAAAGTGAGTACACCCCTAAGTCAAAATGTCCAAATTGGGCCCAAAGTGTCAATATCTTGTGTGGCCGCCATTATTTTCCAGCACTGCCTTAACCCTCTTGGGCATGGAGTTCACCAGAGCTTCACAGGTTACCACTGGAGTTGCCTTCCACTCCTCCATGATGACATCACAGAGCTGGTGGATGTTAGGGGACCTTGCACTCCTCACCTGGTTGCCGCCACACACGCTTCACACCATCTGAACCAAATAAGTTTATCTTGGTCTCATCAGACCACAGGACATGGTTCCAGTAATCCATGTCCTTACTCTGCTTGTCTTCAGCAAACTGTTTGCAGGCTTTCTTGTGCATCATCTTTAGAAGAGGCTTCCTTCTGGGATGACAGCCATGCAGACTAATTTGATGCAGTGTGCGGCGTATGGTCTGAGCACTGACAGGCTGACCCCCCCACCCCTTCACCCTCTGCAACAATGCTGGCAGCACTCATGCGTCTTTTTCCCAAAGACAACCTCTGGATATGATGCTGAGCATGTGCACTCAACTTCTTTGGTTGACCATGGAGAGGCCTGTTCTGAGTGGAACCTGTCCTGGTAAACCGCTGTGTGGTCTTGGCCACCGTGCTGCAGCTCAGTTTCAGGGTCTTTGCAATCTTCTTATAGCCTAGGCCATCTTTATGTAGAGCAACATTTTTTTTTTTTAGATCCCCACAGAGGTTTAGACATTAATGGCTGTGTGTTGAGTTATTTTGAGGGGACAGCAAATTTACACTGTTATACAAGCTGTACACTCACTACTTTACATTGTAGCAAAGTGTCATTTCTTCAGTGTTGTCACATGAAAAGATATAATAAAATATTTACAAAAATGTGAGGGGTGTATTCACTTTTGTGAGATACTGTATGTATATATATATATATTTTATTTTTATTTTTTTCAGCAAACAAAGCTTGAAAAAAATCTTAATTTTTTATATATTTTAAATGCAAATGAGTTTTGCAATTTTTTTCCCCAGCGGAACCATCAATAAAATGTATACAATTATTGTAACTATAGATACTAATTTTATTTTACAATCTGTCAGTTTATCACAACGTTAACAATATATTTCTGGTACAAACCATGTTATCGCATTGAAGATATTTAATTTAAAATAAAATAATACATAAAATACTTTAAGATGACCTTTTCTTTAAAGCTGCCCTACAGAATAAAAAAAAAAAAAAAAAAAAAAAACAAAGAAAAAAAAAATAGGTAAAAAAAAGACAAAAAAAAAAAAAATCTGTTTAGTAGAGAAGGAGGTTGAAAATAAAATTAACGAGAATCAAGATTAGCTAGCAGCTAATGGGTTCTTTGGGGACATGGCTATTTCAGCTCTGGGCTTAGTGATTTGACAATAACACTGACATCACTAATTATACCAGTTATGTGTATGATATATGTATATATGTGTATGATAAATACAAAAAGATATATATATATATATATATATATATATATATATACATATATATATATATATATATACATACACACACTGTGTACACACATATTTTTATTCTATCTATCTATATACTGTATCTATATATATATATAAAAAAAAATATATATAATATATATATATATATATATTTATTTATTCAGAAAATGGCATAATTTTCAAACACACATTTAAATTTTCTATATAAGGGCAGAAATTTTAGAAAAATAATTTATTCCAGCAGTGGGGCCACTTATAAAATAATATGACAATTATTACCGTAGATACTAATTTTATTCAACAATTTGTTACATTTATTACAATACTGAAAGTATGTTCCTGGTACAAATCATGTTGAAGATATTTACAAATGAGTTAATGGGAAAAGGATTTTTTTTCCCCCGCTTTGCAGGTTTCTACAGCTGGGGCTGCATGGTGATTAAATCTCTTTGCTGTAGAGAGATTTAACTTCTCATTGACAGTTATCTCTTAGGATATTATTAAAGTGACTGTTGGTGAGTAATTAATTTTCTCATTAGCAAAGTGTTTTAATTGCTAGTGTTTCCCCAGCCTAAGGGCTCTTTCACACAGCCCGTCCGTGGGACGGACTCCGTTTATCTCAGTGGGGGATCGAGCCGCCGATCCCCCGCTGAGCAGGAAGATGACAGCTGTTCTCCGCACTGTGTGCAGGGACACAGCTGTCAGTTCCCCATACATCTCTATGGAGGAATCCGTCGGTCCGTTCTCATCCGATCCGATCCGCTGGACGGATGGAAAATAGGGTTTCCATCCATCCAGATTTGACGGATCAGATCGGATGTCAGCGGACATGTCTCCGCTGACATCCGATGCCCCATAGGGTTGCATGGGGGGGACCGTTCACATCCGCCAAAAAAACGGACAGGAGGATCTGAACGGTCCGCCTGTGTGAAAGGGGCCTAAAAGAGCAGGTCATGTGCAAAGAATGGGACCAGCTATAATAGCTGCAAGTAATTACAATGTAACAAAATTGTTACACTGTTCTTGTCAATGATCGCTACAGCGTCTGTTACCACAAACACTGAAAAGTACAAGAAATTAGGGACAGGCGTCCCACGATTCTGTTTGCGTGATTTTACTGGCATTCGTCGGGCGACGATCGCGGCAAAATCGCGCCAGGTTTGGGGTTCCATTGCAAGTCACAGGAATCGCACGGGCGTTCTGCGATTTGCAATCATTCGGGATCGCCAATAAGTGAACGAAGCCTGAAGCCGGATCCACTCAGAATAGCAATAGCTGTTGAACACAGATCAGGACCTCATCTGTCAAAAAGAGGAACATGGGGAAGCATGACTACTGAGGACAATACACTTGACCCCACCCTGCAAGACCAGACTTTGAAATCACAGAGCCATATATAGGAGGGTTCAACTAGTTTATGAGTAAAAGGACATGTATGAGAAAGTCCCCATAGGGGGGGGGGGGGGTGAGAGAGGGTGAATGATGGAGAGGAACTAAGTGTCTATTTTACCTCTTGCACAACCTCATGATAACCGACAAACAGCTTGTGCAGAAGCAGTCCAGAGAAAACTGCTATTGCATTGTGGGAACCTAAAGCCGATCTTCAGTCTCACTTTTGGCCAGGCTTTACCCCCTCCTCCAGCAGCGCCAATCTTCTGCTAGCGCAGATACCCAGCCTTCGGGTCCTGACAGAACCTGTAGCGCATCTGCGCATGTGTAGGGGTTTATGCACACGCAAAAAAACAGGGAAGGTTTTGGACTTCCCTATTGCTAATTGCCAATCTTTGCAAATGTGCAATTGTGCCACAAGGCCCTCTCGGGAACTGGGCCCTGCAGCACATCTGTGGTGGCAGGGTAAACCTCTTGCCCAGGCAAGAAAAGCAGAAGTGCTACTTTGTAGCATAAAGTATATTTTTTTTTAAAAAATGTCTATTGGTAAGGGGAGGAGGAGGCAGGCCAGCTCAGGTTATAATTTAGGCTCCATTCACACCTGAGCGTATCCTTTTCAGGCGTTTTTTCAGGCATTTTTTGGGGGGGGAGACAGCATGGAGAGTTCTTACCTACAAGCTAACAGGAGTAGTGACAGCAGCTTCACTACTCCTGTCAGCTTAGCGCAGGAGGAGACAAGCCAGATCAGGAGAGCAGGAGAGAGTCGGGAAGAGGGACAGGCTGTGCTCTCTCTCCCCTCCAGCTCCATCTCCTGCCACTGCAGCTCTCCTGCATCGGGACTGCCAGATCGCCACCGTGCAGTGTTTGTTTATCTTTCTCCTTCTCCTTCCAGCAAAGAACATGGGTAGGGGGCAGGTAAGCAAACACCACACAGTGGCAATCTGACAGCCAGTGGCATCTCCAGTACAGGACCCTGCCACTGCGATCTTATAGACCAATATATCCCCACTATAGAGCTTAGGTTTTTTTTTTTTTTTTTTTGGGGGGGGCAGCGATTTTTGCTGACACAGTATCCATACATTTTTTGGGGGGGGGGGCTGTTTTTTATCTTCGCCCTGGGCGCTAGATGACCTTGTCCCTGCAATGAAGACCAGGGATTTATTTATAAGGCCCCTTTCACACAGGCGGACCGTTCAGATCCGCCTGTCTGTTTTTTTGGCGGATCTGAACGGTCCCCCCATGCATTCCTATGGGGCATCAGATGTCAGCGGAGACATGTCCGCTGACATCCGACCCGATCCCATCCGTCAAATCTGGATGGATGGAAACCCTATTTTCCATCTGTCCAGCGGATCGGATGGGATCGGATGAGAACGGACGATGGTCCGTTCCCATCCGATTTCCCCCATAGAGATGCATGGGGAACTGACAGCGGTGTCTCTGCACAAAGCGCGGAGACACAGCTGTCATCCTTCTGCTCAGCGGGGGATCAGCGGCTCGATCCCCCGCTGAGAAAAGCGGAGTCCGTTTGACGGACATAGTGTGTGAAAGGAGCCTAAAGCAGCAAATTTGACACTCATTGCAGGTGTATTTTCTGGATACATGAATTTTAAATTAGTCACTGATTCACCTGTAGAGAATATTTGGTGAATGTCACATTCACTGCTAAGGCTTGTCATATACAGGTAAATTTGAGAACAATTGACCATACAAATGACCAAGGAAAGGAGTATTAGTGATTTACATTCTGCAATCATTTTATGTGACCCATTTGATTTTACACTGATCAGTTTCCATTTGTTTGAGTTCTGAACAGCAGCTGATTATCTTTTTTTTTTTTTTTTTTATCTTAATTGTCCTGTGCTCTGAACGATCATTTGTATTTATAATTTTACTCAAAACGATTGACTGCAGAAAAAATGATTTTCCATTTTTCAGTAAATTGGAAAATCATTTTGATTGTCAGATATCGTTTTGTGCTTTAGAATGATGCAACTCTCATTCCATTCCTCAAATTTTTATTGAATTTTCAGCTCTTTTTTTTGTAGAACACTCTGGAAAATCAGCCCCTGCACAGCCAGCCTAACAATTATATAAGTAAAGTTTTCACAGTCAAATTTGACTGTTCACTTATTTAGGAAAAAAAAGAAAAAAAAAATCACTTTTGTAGAGAGAAAATAACACCTCTAATATCATAGTCTAGACAGACAGCAAAGACTATTGTCACTGTCTGCTGTAAATCAACATCAAAAAATACTTAAACGCCATCACAAATGACTCTATAAAAGATAGTAATCTAGTAAACTTCAAACATGTGTTTAGTATAACTTGGCAAATAACGAATAAAAAAAAATATATATATTTTTTTTTTACTAAAATATATTTACTAAGTTACACTAAACAAATATATACATGAATCTGCCATAAATGTATGATCCCCTATCTAATATTGAGTAAGTCCCCCTTTTGCCGCCAAAACAGCCCTGACCGATCAAGCCATGGACGCCACTGAACCTCTGAAGGTATGCTGTGGTATCTGGCACCAAGCTGTCAGTATCAGATCCTTTTTAACCACTTAAGCCTTGGAGGATTTGGCTGCTCAAAGACCAGGGCCTATTTTGCGATTCGGCACTGCGTGACTTTAACGGACAATTGCGCGGTCGTGCAACGCTGTACCCAAATGAAATTGAAGTCCTATTTTTTTACATAAACAGAGCTTTCTTTTGGCGGTATTTGATCACCTGTGCGATTTTTATTTTTTGCGCTATAAACAAAAAAATAGTGACAATTTTGAAAAAATAACAATATTTTTCAAATTTTTTTATATGAAATTCCCCCCAAAAAAAATGTAAAAATCAAAATTGTTTAACATTTTAGGCCAATTTGTTTTCTGCTACGTATTTTTGGTGAAAAAAGTCGCAAAAAGCGTATTTTGATTGGTTTGCGCAAAAGTTATTGCGTTTACAAACTACGGGAAAGATTTATGTCATTTTTATTGTTTTTTTTTTAACTAGTAATGGCGGCAATCTGCGATTTTTTTTTTGCGGGACTGCAACATTGCGGTGGACAGATCGGACCCCTGACTGACATTTTTGACACTTTTGGGGGTACCAGTGACATTACTACAGTAATCAGTGCCAAACATATGCACGGTTATTGTAAAAATGACACTGGCAGGGAAGGGGTTAACTTTATTGGTAAACAGTGGGTTAAATGTATCCCTAGGGGCGTGATTCTAACTGTGGGGGGGGGGGGGGGGCGTGCCTTGTGATGTAACCACAGAGACATACGATTCTACATAGCAGGATCGTATGATCTCTGCAGTTACACCAGGGAGAATGACAGGCGGCTTTGTTTACATCAGCCGTCTGCCTTTCTCCCTCTCCAGCGGGAGATCGCGAGTGACCGGCGGACATCGGAGCCACTGGTCACTCGCGCGGGAATGTTAGTGAAAGAGCGGGGGCGGGAGCGCGCCTCCGGCGGTGCGCACTCGCCCCCTAGAGGCTCGTGGGCGAGTGACGTAGCCCTACGTCACTTTGCCCAGGAGGGGCTGACCGCCGCAGTACATATACTGACGGCGGTCGGCAAGTGGTTAAGTCCTGTAAGTTGTAAAGTGAGGCCTCCATGGATCAGACTTGTTTTTCCACCACATCCCACAGATTTTTGATGGATTGAGATCTGGAGAATTTGGAGGACCAGCCAACACCTCAAACTCGTTGTTGACCAGCCAACACCTCAAACCATTCTTGAACCATTTTCGCAGTTAAGTTACACTAAACAAATATAGACACCGATCTGCCATAAATGTATGATCACCTATCTAATATTGGGTAAGTCTCCTTTTTGCCAGCAAAACAGCCCTGACCCATCAAGCCATGGTTCCACTGAACCTCTGAAGGTATGCTTTGGTATCTGGCACCACGCTGTCAGTATCAGATCCTTGAAGTCCTTTAAGTTGTAAAGTGAGGCCTCCATGGATCAGACTTGTTTTTCTAGCACATACCACAGATGCTTGATGGATTGAGATCTGGAGAATTTGGAGGACAAGTCAACACCTCAAACTCGTTGTGGTGTTCCTCAAACCATTCTTGAACCATTTTTGCAGTGTGGAAGGGCACGGTATCCTGCGGAAAGAGGCCACTGCCATCAGGGAATACCTGTACTTGGTCACCAAGAATATTTAGGTAGGTGGTACATGTCCAGTAACATCCATATGAATGGCAGGACTCAAGGTCTCCCAGCAGAACCATTGCCCAAAGCATCACACTAGAAAACCAACGCGAAAGATCAGCGCAAAAAACTCCTATTAAAGCAGCCAGCAATAAAAGGTACACAAGTCCTCAAATCAAATAGGATAAAAAATTGAAGCGCTCATAAAGTGTTATCATGTCATGAAAAAAAGAGTCCATGTATGGAAAATGTCCACCAATCAAATGACTAAATGGATATGTCCAAAACAGTCCATCCAGGCAAAAACACTTCTATGGATAAAATCACCCTGGTAATTGTTGCAAATGTACTCCTCAGATGTTTTATCCGTAGAGGGATATGCAAAAAGAGAAGGGAAAACAAATTATGGTGCAGTATTTATAACCAATGTGTATAGCTGTATAGCACAAACATGGGGAGGGTAACACCAGTGCTGAAATGACAGTTGAACAAGCACACGATTCCTTCCCCCCTCATGTAGTGCAAACTCACCAGAGCACAAATAATCACTCGCCATCCACAGCAAAGGCTCGGTAAGAAATCAGTATGCACCCCAGACCGCCGTTCTCTCTTGATGGGGAGTGATCATGGTGCCTGTTGGCAAACGCGGTCGCCGGCCTCATGAATCAGCTTCCGCGCTGACGAACGAGGGAGCGTGCGTGCCCACGGATCACCGTACATTCATTATTTTCCTCCAGATTCTACAAACAATACCCCATAATGACCATGTGAAAGAAGTTTGTTTGAAATCTTTACAAATTTATTAAAAATAAAAAAAACGAAAAAAATCCCATATATATAAATAAATAAAATAAATAAATAAAAGTATTCACAGCCTTTGCCATGACACTCAAAATTGAGCTCAGGTGCATCCTGTTTCCACTGATCATCCTTGAGATGTTTCTACAACTTGATTGGAGTCCACCTGTGGTAAATTCAGTTGATTGGACATGATTTGGAAAGGCACACACCTGTCTATATAAGGTCCCACAGTTACCAGTACATGTCTGAGCACAAACCAAGCCCTGAAGTCCAAGGAATTGTCTGTAGACCTCCGAGACAGGATTGTATTTTGAGTGTCATGGCAAAGGTTGTATATACTATATATATATACCATATATATACTGTATATATATATATATATATATATATATACTGTATATATATATACCGCATATATATATACTGTGTATATAAATATATATATATATATAGGTTGAAAAACAATTGTGGGGTTTACAACCTCTTTAATTCCTTGGCACCGAGTGCACACAAATATGCAGCCTCTCAGTGGCCAGGCCTTTGTGCAGAGCAGCCGCGTATTTGCATGCAATAGCGCCAATAGAACTGTGCCAAGAGCACACGCCCTGTGTGCTCCCGACACAGTTGCCGGCGGCTAACTGAAAGCTTTACACTCATGTGACCACCGTGACAGCCAATCACGGCGGACACATGACAATAAGTCTGGCCCTGCCTTCTGGCATTCTAAACCCCTTAAAAGGCCAGCATGTGCCAGCTCTAAGGGTTAAAGAGCAGCTGCAGTCTACCCAAAAAAAAATGCTTGATATAAGGACACTTACCTGCCGCTTGATCCAGTTCTGTCTTCACCCCCGATATTTGAATCGGCTTCGGGTTCAACAGCTGGCATCTCTTGACTAAAGTTAACTATCAGTGAAGCCTTGCGCTTCATGAATGGTCCTGAATGGTCTTCTGGGACCTGTAATGTATCCCAGAAGGCTGCAGGGGAAGGAAAAGGGTGGGGCGAACTTTCGCTCGGATCTCCGCGGCAATCTGCCCGGAATTGGGGGAGTGGGTACCTGTCAGAATCAGGTACCTGCCCCCCCACAAAAATGCCAAATGTAAAGGAGGAGGCAGAGCGGAACTTACCTGTTTGGGTGAAGTTCTGCTTTAATGAGGGAAAAAAAAATGGCAATAACAAACATTCACGAATCCTTTAGTAAATCTATTTTTCCTAATGTCTACAATATACCGATTCCCATACGCTACCCTCTCCCAAAGGTCACAAGATATATCACGATACTGACATATGGGCCGTATCTAGTTACTGTGTCCATCATTCTCTAAAACAGCACTTTAGTGTTCCACTGTGGTTATTCCTGAACAGTAAAGATAATGTGATGAAACACACATGCTTAATTTACTAAGAAATTCACATTCCACAGCATGATTTGGGGAATTATAAAGACATTTCAAACAGACAGCATTTTTGCACAAGAGCTTCTTAAGTGCCGTGCATGCATTACTGTTGTCTTAATTATCTTAAGAGGGAAAAAAAAGAGACCTAACGTCTCTAACTACTCCACTTCTGAGAAGCCTCACATTCTATCACTTCACCCTATAAAGGAGTTACAATTAAACAGAATGGGTATTTTTAAGAATATATGTATCACCGCTGAGTCAATTAGTATCCAAATCTGAGCTGGCTCTGCAAGCTGGCCTTCCATAGCACAGGAAAGTAACGAGCCGGGGAACTACACGGGGTTCAGTTAGAGGGGTCACAAGTGCAAATAAGCAGATGTGGGAACAGGTGTATCAATGCAAAATTGAGTGCAGGTGCTAGACGGGGAGAATTAACGCCAAGGTTAAAATCAAAACCCATGTCTGTAAAAGGTATTATCAATTATTGTATACAGATTATCCAAGGAATCCATTATGCCTTGGAGGGGAAGAGTGATGGTTTCTCTAGTGATGAGGGTTTTAGAGTATTTTGGAATCACACTTAAAGTGATTGTAAAGTCTTGTTTTTTTCCTTTTAAAATAACAAACATGTTATACTTAGAGCCGGTGCACAATGGGTGACTTGTCAGGCGACCTGGTCACCTGACAAGTCGCCGTGGGTCGCCTGCCATAGATTAGCACAGGACCCGTTCTAATAGGAGCGACACAAGTCGCTCCGACTTAGATAAAGGGTCCTGAGCTACTTTGGGGTGACCTGGAGCGACCTGCATTGACTTCAATGATATGAAGTCCGTGCATGCCGCTCCGAGGTCGCGGTGCGAGCTGCGCACCGCGACTTCACAGGTCGCCCGGCAAAGTCGGGTCGCGCCTATGTGAACCGGCTCTTACTACCTCTTCTGTGCAGTGGATTTGCACAGGGCAGCCCAGATCCTTCTCTTCTCGGGTCCCTGGCTGGAGCTCCTGCCCCTCCCTCCTGTTGAAGTGCCCCCACAGCAAGCCGTTTTTTCTTGGACTGAATTTTGTATAGTGATGTTTAATAATAAAAAAAAATTGCACACATTTAATTGCACTTTATCCTATTAAGTGTGCTTATATATGATTTAGCACGGTTCACAGAGTAAAGAAATGGTGGAAAGAGGCTTACAAATTCAGTCTACAGTCAGGTCCATAAATATTGGGACATCGACACAATTCTAATCTTTTTGGCTCTATACACCACTACAATGGATTTGAAATGAAACAAACAAGATGTGCTTTAACTGCAGACTTTCAGCTTTAATTTGAGGGTATTTACATCCAAATCAGGTGAAAGGTGTAGGAATTACAACAGTTTGTATATGTGCCTCCCACTTTTTAAGGGACCAAAAGTAATGGGACAGATTAACATTCATAAATCAAACTTTCACTTTTTAATACTTGGTTGCAAATCCTTTGCAGTCAATTACAGCCTGAAGTCCGGAACGCATAGACATCACCAGACGCTGGGTTTCATCCCTGGTGATGCTCTGCCAGGCCTCTACTGCAACTGACTTCAGTTCCTGCTTGTTCTTGGGGCATTTTCCCTTCAGTTTTGTCTTCAGCAAGTGAAATGCATGCTCAATCGCATTCAGGTCAGGTGATTGAGTTGGCCATTGCATAACATTGCACTTCTTTCCCTTAAAAAAACTCTTTGGTTGCTTTCGCAGTATGCTTCAGGTCATTGTCCATCTGCACTGTAAAGCGCCGTCCAATGAGTTCTATAGCATTTGGCTGAATATGAGCAGATAATATTGCCCGAAACACTTCAGAATTCATTCTGCTGCTTTTGTAAGCAGTCACAACATCAATAAATACAAGAGAACCAGTTCCATTGGCAGCCATACATGCCCATGCCATGACACTACCACCACCATGCTTCACTGATGAGATGGTATGCTTTGGATCATGAGCAGTTCCTATCCTTCTCCATACTCTTCTCTTCCCATCACTCTGGTACAAGTTGATCTTGGTCTCATCTGTCCATAAGATGTTGTTCCAGAACTGTGAAGGCTTTTTTAGATGTTGTTTGGCAAACTCACCAATGGTTTACATCTTGTGGTGAACCCTCTGTATTCACTCTGGTGAAGTCTTCTCTTGATTGTTGACTTTGACACACATACACCTACCTCCTAAGGAGTGTTCTTGATCTGGCCAACTATTGTGAAGGGTGTTTTCTTCACCAGGGAAAGAATTCTTCGGTCGTCCATCACAGTTGTTTTCCGAGGTCTTCCGGGTCTTTTGGTGTTGCTGAGCTCACTGGTGCATTCTTTCTTTTTAAGGATGTTCCAAACAGTTGATTTGGCCACACCGAATGTTTTTGCTATCTCCTCTGATGGGTTTGTTTTGTTTTTTTCAGCCTAATGATGGCTTGCTTCACTGATAGTGACAGCTCTTTGGATCTCATATGGACAGTTGACAGCAACCCATTCCAAATGCAAATAGCACACTTGATATGAACTCTGGACCTTTTATCTGTTCCTTGTAAATGGGATAATGAGGGAATAACACACATCTGGCCATGGAACAGCTGAGCAGTCAATTGTCCCATTACTTTTGGTCCCTTAAAAAGTGGGAGGCACATATACAAACTGTTGTAATTCCAACACCGTTCACCTGATTTGGATGTAAATACCCTTAAATTAAAGCTGAAAGTCTGCAGTTAAAGCACATCTTGTTTGTTTCATTTCAAATCCATTGTGGCGGTGTATAGAGCCAAAAAGATTAGGATTGTGTCGATGTCCCAATATTTATGGACCTGACTGTATATACAGAGTGTAGGTTTAAGAGTATGTTACATACAGAGTGCAGGGGTCAAGAGTGACTGTCGAGAGCCAAGTCCCTTAATATTTCTTCACCTACTCCCAAAAAGCAAGAAAACAGCTCCTCTCTGGTCTGGGCCCTCCTGCTGAACCAATGGGGCCCAAGGAACTTTACTACAAATGTTGGGAGCTACAGCAGTAATAATCTGCCTGTGCCCCATGGAAAATAGCAATTCCCCTCCCAATCCCTGTTGATCCCTACTGGATTATTGGGGTAGGGGCCCAGTAGAGAAGGGCCTGCTCTACCCCCCCCCCCCCCATAGGCATCCCAGCTCAGAAGGCACTATAAACTCCCCTACTGGTCCTTCCCCAGAAAAAACATGGTACGTTCAGGTATAGGGGCAATTGTGTAAAGCCTCGTACACGCACACCGATTGTTGGCCGTAAATTTTCGGCCAACGTCCGATCGGCCGATTGTCGGCTTGTTAGTATGATGCTTCCGAGAACCGACTGCGACTTTTCGGCCGAACAAAATTATTTATTATTATTATTATACAGGATTTATATAGCGCCAACAGTTTGCACAGCGCTTAAAAATCTGGTGTGCATGCTATAAAATTTTTGTTGGCCGTCAACAGAACGGCCGATTGTTCGTCAGTCAGTACAGATTTCGGGCAGACAAAAATCAGATAAGCAAGACTGGGCATGCTCAGAGAAGAAAAAACACACGGAAAGTAAACCATCACGTGACATCACTTCTGAAGTTGTTTGTTGTTGGCCGAAAAACTTTGTGTGCAGTCTAGAGCACATTTCAACCAACACAACAACACTGGACAAAAGTCGGCCGATCGGTCGGCCAACAATCGGTGCGTGTGTACGAGGCTAAACTCCTCCTACTTTCCACAATTCAGTTCTGGTACCTGAGCAGCCACAATCTATGCACACCTAGGGGGTGGGGGTATCTGGCTTAGCCTTGTGCAGCCCTCAACTTCCAGAAGGTCACACTGAATTCAGGGTGGGGGGGGGGTTCTATCAGTCATAATTCTGGAGTCGTGTGTGACTGGTAAGTACAGGCAGCCTAGCACGGGTTTGCTTTAAAGCCTTCAAATGTACAGCCACCGTATATGGAATAATCTAAGTACAGAATGTTCCTTCTTTTACTAGAGCTGATAGGATGAGCCAAAATATAGAAAAACATTTGCTAACAATTTACTGCAGTCACCCATAAACTATTAAAAGAACATTATGTATCAGGGATTCAGCCAGATTGCTATTAAAGCACACTGCACTGGTGTCTGTGCCTTTTACTGTAATGCAATGAAAGCAATACGTAGTCCCGGGGGAAATGTATTTATGGATAAATTGTGTTTGTCACACACTAGCAATTTATAAGTATGGGAACAAAAACCTTCCTTCACAGTTGTGTTTATGTTGTAGCCTGGACTACACTTCAAAGTTACAGGCAAGTGGAAAAATAAAAAATCTGTAGAAGTTTTTGGTTTAGTAGATGAGGCAACATTCATTGCTGCCCAAAAATCTAGCGATAGCTGGAATGCAAAAAAAGTGCTTTTTTTTGCATAATTTGGAGGACACTTAACGTCAAAGAGATTCTGTATGGAGGATGGGGGGGAGGAGCAGCAAAATGCACATTTGTATCTACGCAGAAACCTTTAAAACCTTCCATGCAGGGGAGGGCTGGCAGCCTTAGGCCTGGGGGCCAAGTCCAGTCAAGTGGCCCATTGAATCAGCTCACCATCCATGCCCACCTGATTTTATAAAGGATATTGATTTTATGAAGCAAGATAAACATGATGCAATGTGGTAACTCGTACTCTGCACATTCATACCGCTCCGCTGCAGCTCTGCAAATATAACATTGTGTAGCGGTGACCAGCAGCTGTATACAGTGTCTGGCCCCTACAATAATCCAGCCCTGAGTGCGGCCTTTTTACCCGGCATCAGAGTGGCCCGGGGGGCAATTGCCACCCTGCCCCCCTTCCCAGTCCTCCCCTGCTTCCATGGCAGAATTTGAGGATCAAATTTGCTGGCAGCGCCAATGCTTGCCACCTCCTTCAACCCCTGCACGTTCCTATTGGTCAATAAGGCTGCCATCATAGTAGTAAGCCAAAAGGAATGTGCAGGTGGTCTGCTCTGATACTAACTGGAAGTGTCAGAGCTTTGCATATCGGACTGGCCCAGCGTTTGTCCGTAATAGGAAAGGCTTGGAGGTGGCTTCAGGTTTGTGCACCTCTAGTTGCCTGGATTTTATATCTGCAGCAGTTCCCCCCAAGACACATTGTTTTAAAAGGAGAAGTATAACCAAAGCTATGTTGGCCTTACTTCTCCTAGGGATCACAGGACAGCACTTAGTTCTGCACTCCTGCGACCCATTTTCAGCCAACAGTGGGCTAAATTTCACTGTCAGCTGAAGTCACTCAGCCAGTCCAGGCGCTGGATCGATCCGGACTTTAAAGTTGAGATCTAACCAGATGCCTGGACTGGCAGCTTGCTCAGCCTCTCAGTGAGCCACTCATAGACTGAGCTTATTTTTTATTGTGAAGTGCAGTATTTAGCACATTAGTGTTTTGTTTTTTTTTATCTTGTACGTTTTTAACATTTTGCTGGCATTAATAAAATATAAGGAAAGCCCTATTAGTCCTCTTTTTTCTTCCACTTATTTTGAGCTGTTTATGAGACCGTGAGGAGATTGATCCCGGGTCCCTATATTAGCCTAAATCGTGGGTGAAATAAAGCGCTATCTGATCTCAACTATCCTAAGAGCTCAATGTAGGAGGTGAGCATATAGCTAATTCACCTGGTGGAGTGCACGCATGTCACTGTGGATCATTTACGCACAGAAGATTAAATAGACGTCATGTTTTTCACATTGGAATTACTTTGGGGCATTAGACTTTCTAATATATAGTTTTTCTGTATTTTTATTATTCATTTATGATTACTTGGTTCCTAATTTTTATTGCAAACCTAACATAACCTCTCGATGTTTGATTATCTAAGTCATATAAGAGGCCAGAGGATGACTCAGCCCACCAGGCTTCACCTATAACCAGGGGAGGACTGGGCCAGGGAGCAGGGGGGCAATTGCCCCCCGGGCCACTCTGATGCCCCATAAAAAGGCTGCACCACTTCTGCCACATACATGCCTAAAGGTTTCCTGGTAAAGAGAAGTAAAACGTCCCCACTGCTGACCTACTGAGTGCAGGATCAAGACAAGGACAGAGCGGAGTCCAACCCCCCACCCCAGCATGGATAGTGTAAGCTGTGTCTGAACAGAGGCCCGTTCCATGCTCCACTGGAGACTCTCCTCCGGCCAGCCGCAACCGAGCTGTCAAAGTTCACCCCTGCTGGCCAGGTTGGGAAACTGGATTCGGCCGGTGAGTAGAGAGTACCTGGAGCGGAGCTTCAGCCTGGAATGGGGGTCAGGAGGAGGCTGGGAAGAAAGAGTGGGAGAGGGGCCAAATCGCTGCACCATGGGCCTATGGTTTGTACTTGCCCCCTGGGCTGAATGTTGCCAGTCAGCCCCTGCCTATAACTAAATATCACTATTGAGATTACCTGGAAAAAACATACCACTATCGTGAGAACTGACTAGTTTGGGTTTAGAGGTTGTATAGAGGTAATTCATAAATGAGTAGGTATTAAAGTAGGTGTTTAGGGGCGAGAGTGAGTAAACCAGTATAATTTAACCCCCTTCATGCCTAAAAAGAACAAAGGAAAAGTGGGCACGGCTGGAGAAAGACCACTCCAGTGGTGTACAAAGTGGTTAACCAAAGGCAAGAATAAAGGTGGAGATGAATACAGCGCAATGCTTTATTAAGCTAAAATCTCACCTAGTGGGCTACTAAAGCACCCTGGTGTATCAAGCAATGTTTGTCCAACACTAAAAACACACATAAAACATCATGTAACCACATATTGACAACACAAAAAACAGACAAATAAGTTAACTGATAACGTCCGGACGTGACAGTGTATGTGCACCACTATATCAATTAACCACTTTACCACCGGAGGATTTTGCTGTCTTACGTCTGGGCCACTTTTTGCGATTCGGCGCTGTGCGACTTTAACTGACAATTGCGCGGTTGTGCGACGCCATACCCAAACTAAATTTACGTCCTTTTTTTCCCACAAACAGAGCTTTCTTTTGGTGGTATTTGATCACCTGTGCGATTTTTACTTTTTGCGCTATAAACAAAAAAAGAGCGTAAATTTTGAAAAAACAACAATATTTTCACATTTTTTTATATGAAATTCCCCCCAAAAAAATGTAAAAATCAAATTTTTTTTAAATTTTTGGCCAATTTGTTTTCTGCTACCTATGTTTGGTAAAAAAAAAATCACAATAAGCATATTTTGATTGGTTTACGCAAAAGTTATTGCATTTAATAACTAAGGGAAAGATTTCTGTAATTTTTGGTGTTTTTTTTTTTTAACGAGTAATGGCGGCGATCTGCGATTTTTTTTGCGGGACTGCGACATTGCGGCGGACAGATCGGACCCTTGACTGACATTTTTGACACTTTTGGGGGGACCAGTGACATTACTGCAGTAATCAGTGCTATACATATGCACTGTTACTGTAAAAATGACACTGGCAGGGAAGGGGTTAATTTTATTGGAGAGGGAGGGCTTAATGTATGCCTGGTGCTTACTGACATGTGTGGGGGGAGGTGACTGAGTGACACAAGGACAGATTCAGGGTTCAGCTATGCTGAACCCTGCAATCTGACCCTGCCTGTCACTTAGGAGATCCGCCCGCTTGTGTTTACACAAACAGGCGGATCTCCACACTAGATCCCCGACGATCGGGGAAGAGCAGCAGCGATCGCCGCTGCTGCTCCCCTGGCCCGACTCCCGCTGTGACTGAATACAGCGGGAGCGAGCCTCCGGCGCCGCGCGCGCGCCGCCGAGAGAGGGGTGTGTCTGGCGACGTAGGTCCACGTTGCCAGACGATAACAGACAACTTTGCCGCAGTAGTGTCCACATAAGCAGACGGCAAGTGGTTAATTTTCATAATTATGGTAAATTTCATATTGCACATAGCCCATGTAAGATTTCATACAGCTGGTGATCGCAAAAAAATATATACTTTGCCTAATCACGAGTAGGCCTTTTCAGCAGACTGTCCGTGTTGAGCAATAAAAGATTGTTGATAGTCACTGATTGGTGCCAAGCACACCTAAACATATCAGACATGCAAAGTAATTGGTTGCTCGTCGGATGGATGCAATGTTAGTGAGGTCACCTGTGAATGCTGAATTGGTTTCTTCAAAATAAGGATTTAGGCCCCTTTCACACAGCCCGCCCGTCGGACGGACTCCGATTATCTCAGCGGGGGATCGATCCGCTGATCCCCCGCTGAGCAGGAGGATGACAGCGGTTCTCCGCGCTGTGTGCAGAGACACAGCTGTCAGTTCCCCATACATCTCTATGGGGGAATCGGATGGGAACGGACCGTCGGTCCATTCTCATCCGATCCACTGGATGGACGGAAAGTAGGGATTCCATCGGTCCAGATTTGACGGATCGGATGTCAGCGGACATGTCTCCGCTGACATCCGATGCCCCATAGGGATGCATGGGGGAACCGTTCAGATCCGCCCAAAAAACTGACAGGCGGATCTGAATGGTCCGCCTGTGTGAAAGAGCCCTAAGTGTATCATAATGTCACAAAGAAAGTCAAAGAAGGTTCCCTCCGTATATAGATAGCATTCAATTACTGCTGTAATTAGGATGGCAATAATGGTGCTTGCTTCTGGTTTCTGTGTTTATATAGTTATAGGGGCGGGTGGATCTTACCATACCCATTCCGTGATGGTAGTTCTTGAATTGGGATGTAAACTGTAATAGGGGTTCTCAGCTGTTGGAGCCACTTTAGTCCATCTGCTCCGTCCACAGCGATCCCAAAAGACTTCACCCGCTAGGTTGCAGTAAACGTGGTCAGCAAGACTCAAGGCAGCGATGGTACTCAGTCATCCCCTTCATGCCTAAACCTTTTTCTGACACTTGTTGCTTACAAGTTAAAATCAGTATTTTTTGCTAGAAACTTAATTAGAAACCCCAAAGAATATAAATATATATATATATATATATTTTTTTTTTTGCAGAGACCCTTGAGAATAAAATGGTGATAGTTGCAATATTTTATGTCACACTGTAGTTGCGCAGCGGTCTTATAACACACTTTTTTTGGAAAGAAATACACTTTCAGGAATTAAAAAAAAAAACAGTAAAGTTAGCCCAATTTTTTTGTATAATGTGAAAGATGATGTTACGCCGAGTAAATAGATACCTAACATGTCATGCTTTAAAATTGTGCACACTCGTGGAATGGCGATAAACTACGGTACTTAAAAATCTCCATAGGTGACACTTGAAAATGTTTTAATGGTTACCCGTTTAGAGCTACAGAGGAGGTCTAGCGCTAGAATTATTGCGCTCGCTCGAACGGTGTGTGGTTTAATCACTGTTTACATTTGCTTGGCTCTCCTTAGTTCTTCTCTCTCTGTCCTTTACGCTCCTTCTCCTTTTCCTTCTTTCCTTTGCCCTTTTACTCACCACTTATGTTATCTTTTTTACTTCTCAAATTGCATATCCTCTTAGTTGTGTTTCTGCACTCTTATGTTTTTCAATACTGCAGACATGCTGATCTACTAATGTGGTCTTGTATCCCCTGTTTACTTTGGGCCAGATGGACTCATTCCCTCAAAGTAGTTATATACCTCATTTTATTGCAAACTTATGGTAACTTGGGGTGCAGACCTAGGCCACCGGGCACAGTTAGAACCCGTTAGGGGTGCCCGGGCGTGGGATCTGCTCACCCAAGAGTATTCATATTCTCTTGATTATGGAAATATGTAGATTCAAAGCTATTGGAGTATGTTCTTTAAAACGGTTCCGAAGTAATATCTTCATTAATATATGCCTGTTGAGTCCCAGTTCACACTAAGGTGACCTGTGAGGCGACCTGGTCGCCTCACAGGTCGCCGTAGGTCGCCTCCCATAGGGAAGCTGCGGACCCGTTCTAATAGGAGCGACACAAGTCGCTGCGACTTAGAAAAAGGGTCCGGAGCTTCTTTGGGGCGACCAGGAGGCGACCGCCATAGACTTCAATGTTATGAAGTCCGTGGCGGCCGCTCCGAGGTCGCGGCACGCTGCTCGCCCCTATGTGAACGGGGCCTTACTGATACCACTATTTTTGTAAAGCTTTACCATGTATCACTCATGTTTGCTCCCTTTCCTTTTGTTTGTTTTTTCATTAGAAAAATGTAATAAAAACGACTGAAACATAAACACTGTTTACAATTGTGGACTCGCTTTGGGGTTTCTACATTGGAGACTCAAACAAAGCCGAATCTGGCTTTGTTCGAGTCTCCAGCAAGCTGGTGGACGCGCTGGCTGATCCCTGGACAGGAGACCTGGGCGGAGCAGCAGAGGGCGGAGGAAGGGGGGGTGGGGGAATGCCCCCTCCCACTGCTTGTGATAACGGCTGAGCACCTGCTTAGCCCCATCACAATCAAAAGAGAAAAAATGACCACACTCAGCAACTTGATTGAAGCATTTATTCCTCACCATGAATAAAGTGCAGACAGTACATCACAGGGACATGCGACAGGTTGACGCGTTTCACGATACTAGAGATCGCTAAAGCCCCGTACACACGCACCGATCGTCGGCCGAACGATCGGCCGTCTTTTGTCCGTTGCTGTCCTGTCGGTTGAAAAGTGCTAAAGACTGCACACGAATTTTGACGGCCAACAACAGCCGACTGCAGAAGTGATGTCATGTGATGCTTAACTTTCCGTGTGTTTTTTCTTCTCTGAGCATGCCCAGTCTTGCTAATCTGCTGTTTGTCGGCCGAATTCTGTACTCACTGGTGAACAATCGGCCGTTCTGGTGACGGCCAACAAAAATTTTCA
This sequence comes from Pelophylax lessonae, assembly GCF_965119305.1. Classification (NCBI taxonomy): domain Eukaryota; kingdom Metazoa; phylum Chordata; class Amphibia; order Anura; family Ranidae; genus Pelophylax; species Pelophylax lessonae. Next base: position 23,962,866 of record NC_138769.1, read on the forward strand.
TGCCTGCACACCCGATTCTGTTCGGCCGAAAATGCGCTGTCGGCTGTCGGAAGCATCATACTAACAAGACTACAATCAGCCGATCGGCCGTCGGCCAAATATTTACAGCCGACAATCGGTACGTGTGTATGGGGCTTTACTCTTAACACAGTGTGAGGACTGTGAAGTATCTGGATGGCGGATCCGACTCGCACCGTAAATATTTCGTCTCACCTGAGCGGCTTTCCTTTGTCAGAATCAATGCTTAGCCGCATCGCCTGCTCAGATTGGCTGAGTCAGAGAGAGTAACATCATCAGCGCGCCTCGCTGACACCGCCAATCTGAGCAGGCTTTTTTATTCATTAATAGAATAAATTGCTTGTTGTGATTGGCTCAGCGCGGTATACTGTATGTAGCCGAAGCTACGGTACATACAGTATTACCGCACATCCAGCGCGTTAAGAGAATAATAGGGACGTTCGTTTTGGGCCATGCAAAGTACGGTAATTCTCACATTTTTTACTCCACTACGGTACATACATTATTACCGCACATCCAGCGGGTCCAGAGACTATTAGGGATGTTAATTTTGGGCCATGTAAAATAGTCCTCACATTTTATACTCCGCTACGGTACATACATTATTTTATGGGCTGCCTCGGAAGGGGGGGGGGGGGTAGTCTTATACGGTGAGTATAGCCCCAAACCTATGTTTTAACTTGAAAATGAGGGGGTCGTCTTATATGCCGGCAAATACGGTAAGTTTACAAACTTCATAATCGTTCAGATTAAGGCTCCGTTCACATTAGGTCACTCCGAATTAGAACCTGTGAAGTCGCGTGCAGCACGACTTCAGCGCGACTTTGCGTGGACTTCATAACATGAATGTCTATGCAAGTCGCCTCCAGGTGGCCCGAAGTAGTACAGGACCCTTTTTATAAGTCGGAGCGACTTGTGTCGCTCCTATTAGAACGGCTCCTGTACTACACAGTGGGAGCGTGAGGACCGCGACTTGTCAGGCTGACAAGTCGCCTGACCAGTCGGATCAATGTGAATGGACACTAATAGGAATCTGCAAGAAAAAAATTGAAACAAAATGTGGAACTGAATACACCATTTTAAATTTTGACCATAGATACACTTTAAGTCTTTCCATCTATCCCCAAAGTTTTGTCAAACTTTATTCCTGAGCAACTGTTTGGTAATTAAACTGAAGATTCCCCTTATATAACCCAAACTGCTTTTTCCACAAAGCCAATCAGGAATTCGTACCGCACTAATTACCGTACAGCAGAACATGCAGGTATGGAAGTTCAAGAGGATGTTTTTGTGTTCAACAAGCTACTCAGAAGAATGAGGAGAATTCCTCAGAATGGTCTGTGATACGCCGAACAGAACAGGCACATCAACAAATACAATTAGTTACAAGTAGAAAGCGCGGTTCCTATAAAATCGTCTCTGTTACTGAGTCTTGTATGGAGTGACCTTGCCGACTTTACCAGCATACCAGGTAGAATGACGGATTTATTCACTGCTTCGCGTTGTTTACAAAGCACAAAAAGCAGGCATTTTTTACATTTTTTTTCTTCCATCGTGCTTTAAATAGTAGGTCACCAGCAACCGACGACGCTAAGCTGACAGAGATGAGTGGGTATGAAAAATGACATTTTCTTTCAATAAAATTTCAGGTACGCCATATAGTATAGAACAGGGAGGTGGGGGACCAGGAAGAGCAGACCAACAGGTGACATCAACCAAGCGTGTGTATAGCAACAAGAACCGGAGTGCAGAGTACAGAAAATGACTCAGCAGTAAGTACTTTTTTTTTTAGCAGCATTTTTTTTTTGCTTTTAAGTCTCTAAACAAAGCTTAGTATACGGTACATAAAGTGAATAACATTGATTATCTTGTTACAATAACATTTCTGAAATAGGTGGGGTATATTAACCACTTCCCGAAAACCGATGTACCTGTACGTTGGCTTGCAGAAGTGGTTGTACCGGGATGATGCCCGGTACCGTTTTTTTTAAAGCTGGTGGTCGGCTTTTGCAAAAAACCCTGATGCAAAAAACCATCAAGGGCCACCAACCGGGGCCCTTCTCACTGATCCTGGGGCCCTTTACTCCCACCGTAGGACCCTTTATTATGGTCCTGTAGCGGGCCACCTTTCTGATGTTTTTTTGGTCCCCCCACAGAGGTGGAACGCCAGAGCCCAGTCAAACGACCCTTGCAACCCTGGTAGTTCTGCCACTGGTGTCAGTAGTTTTACTTTTTTTGTTGTTTTATTTTTTCATTATTTTTTTACCATTTTATTTTTTGTTGCACAAGTTAATATATTATTTTTTATGTATTTTTTTTGCCCCCCCCCCTTTGGGTGGGGAGGGGGGGGGGGGCTTTGGTGAAATATCAGGGGTCTAAACAGACCCCTGATGTCTCATGTTTGATACAGAGAAATGGACTGAGGCCAGATTCATCAGTTCCTTTCTCTGCAGCCTTAGCTGCACAGAATGAATGAACAGGAATAGATCAGTACACAGCTTCCTCTTCATTTATAAACTGAGGCATGGTAAACAGTGTTTACTATGCCCCAGCTATACATGAATTAAAAAAAAAAAAAAAAAAAACGATCACTGATTCTGTTCATTAGGACAAGAAAGGGGCCGGTAAATGACAAATTTACTGGCTCCTTCCCCGCTCTCCATCCTGACAAATCCCTACACCTGCTGGTGGAAGGGGGAAACCCTGTAGCACTGCGGAGGGGGGGGGGGGCAAGGGAGCCCGGGACAGCAGGACAGCGATAGGGAGGTGGCCGGAGCAGCATGTGGATGACTCGATCCTCGCCATTTCCCTCCTGCAGCCGCTGAATGTCTGTGGTGGGAGAGGAGGGAAAGCGGGCATTTAGCGGCTGCAGGGAGGGATTGGTTCCCCTACACACTGCCACCCTCCTATCAAGGTGTACAGGGGGGCATTACGCCCCCCCCCCCCGGGGAGGGAGCCAGGTTGCAATGGTGACCCCTGTGCCCACGCCTCTGACTCTTGCAGTCCCTGTAAGAGGAAGTAGCAGCATATAAAGCCAATTAGTTCATGAGCAAACAAGAAGCATGGCGATATGAGTAGAGAGCACAGTGACAGAGAGATGAGCTCACAGCAAGCTGCTTCTCCTTTCACTGTCCAATCACAGGCTAGGGAGGGTCCAGGATGACCTGGGCTCAGAGGAAATGGGTTGAATGATGCTGGCTATCACACCGAAGACATCTAGCTGCAGAAATAAGAAAAAAAAGGACTGCGGAGGGAATCTCTGGACTGAAGTTGATTAACGAAGCAAACCCCAGCTTTGTTATTTTAATCTTTTAATTGGCTATTAATTTTGTTGTTCTTAGATGGAGTTCTGCTTTCATGGGTAATCGAGTAGACTTTTTGAATCTAGCAGTTTACCAGCTGACCTTACATGTTGCCTTGTCGCTCTTGAACTTTGCCTCCAGAAAAAAATACTTTTTTTTTTTTTTCCTTCAATAATCTCATATTAAGCAGAAAAGAAGGCATGGAAATTTTAATAAAGGTCGATGAGAATTTTGTGTTTTATGCGGCGGTATTTTCTTTTTTCCTTTTGCTTCCTAATGACAATCTGAGTAAGGTGCTGAAAACAAAACAGCGGGGAGAGATTCAAGGAAAACGTCCTCTGGAAATGATATGCTTTAGCTACATGAAATGTGTCCTTGTCCCGAGGTGGATCATCAACTGGCATTTATGAATCAGAGAAATAAAGGTTTAACCAAGAAGCAAAATAAGCAATATTAGGAATTTCTCTGAAGCTGTCTGAACATTAAAATGAGGTTTTAGGGATGCAGAAAAAAAAAAATATATATATAGACCTAATTTCGCAAACCTCTCCCAAGTGGGAAGCATTAATTATGGGTTTACTATTGTCCAAATAAAGAGTCATGTGTATTTGTAATTGAATCTTGGTTTGATTTGTGGACTTCTTCCAGATCTGTGCAGTAATCCAGCATGAAACATCTCCTGTTCTTGTGCCGGGTGACTGGTCAAGTCTCCAACCCCTCCTGTAGTGAGTGAGACCTGCTGGGCCCCTCCCACAGCTTTGGCTATTGAGGAATATATTTATACAGTTGACGTGCCCAGAGTTTAGGTTAAAAAAATACACAGACTTTAGCCGCTTGAGCTATGGAAGGTTTTACCCACTTCATGACCAGGCCATTCTCATCTTTCAGCGCTGTTGCACTGTGAATGACAATTGTGCGGTCAGGCAACACCGAACCCTTATGAAATATTAATCATTCTTTTCACACAAATAGAGCTTTCTCTTGGTGGTATTTAACTACTAGGTGCCCACGCTGAAAGACGGCTACAGCGCAGGCTTAAATAGCAGGGAGGGCGTACATGGACGTTCTCCCGTTCTGAACGCACTCCCCCTGCGGTGTGCGGGCAGCGCGACCGGTGATCACCGGCCCTTTACTACGTGATCAGCTGTCAGCCAATTAAACAGAAGCTGCTGATCAGCTTTTTTTTCTTCACGTAAAAAATAGGCCAATTACAGACTTCTGTAAAAGGGACATCGGTCCCACACAGTGATCGCCAGTGCTGCTAACAAGTGCCCACCAGTGCTCCTAACCAGTGCCACCTACCAGTGCTCATAAGTATTGCTAACCATTGCCCACCAGTGCTACCTACCAGTGCCACCTATCTGTGCCCATCAGTGCCACCTATCAGTGTTGACTATCAGTGGCACCTACCAGTGCCTATCAGAGCCACCTATTAGTGCCTCTCACTGCCGCTTATCAGTGGCACCTATAAGTACCCATCAGTGCCACCTATTAGTGCATCCTGATCAGTGCCCATCAGTGCAATCTATCAGTGCAGCCATTCAGTGCCCATCAGCGCAGTCTATCAGTGCCCATCAGTGCAGCCTCATCAGCACACATCAATGAAGGAGAAAAATTACCTGTTTGCAAAATTTAATACAAAACTATGAACATTTTTTTTTTTTCTTCAAAATTTTCAGTCTTTTTTTGTTTGTTTAGCAAAAAAAAAATAAAAAACCCATTGGTGATTAAATACTACCAAAAGAAAGCGCTATTTGTGTGAAAAACAATTATAAAAAGTATATGGGTATAGTGTAGCATGACCGCGCAATTGTCATTCAAAGAGTGCTGAAAGATGAAAATTGGCCTGGGCAGGAAAGGGGGTATATGTGCCCAGTAAGCAAGTGGTTAATCACCACTGAGTGTTTTTATTTTTTTTCTAAAAACAACGAAAAAAGGCCAAAAATTTAGAAAAAAAAAAATGTGTTTTTCTTCGTTTCTGTTATAAAATTGTGCAAAGAAATAGTCTTTGGGCTCTTTCACACGGGCGGTCCGATCAGATCCGCCTGTCAGTTTTTGAGGCGGATCTGATCGGATCCTCCATGCAGCCCTATGGGGCAGCGGATGTCAGCGGAGACACCTCCGCTGACACCCGTATCCGATCCTGTCCGTGAAATCTGGACGGATGGAAACCCTAATTTTCCATCCATTCAGGTATCGGATCGTATGAGAGCGGACAGGCGGTCCGCTCTCATCCGATCCCCCATAGAGAGCAGCGGGGGCTGTGACACCTCCCTCTCCGCACTGCAAGCGTAGACAGAGCTGTCATCCGCCGGCTCAGCGGGGATCGCGGATCGATCCCCGCTGAGCAGCACGGATCCGCCTACGGAGGCGGACCGTGTGAAAGAGCCCTATCCCTACAATTTTTTTTGTCAAATCGTCTTTATTGAACATTTTTTTTTTAGAATTACAAAAACAAAAAATAGAAATATATCAGAAATTACACTTTGATGTATAATCAGGCAAGAAATAGTCCTTTCACTAGCATAGTTTGAACAAACAGCTAAACATCGCATTGGTATTCATACAGCAAACACCGTAACAATTCACCCTAAACCAACGGTAGCAGGTATGTATGTGACAGACTTTTTAAACAAGGAGCTCTCCTCGTGTCATAAGGAATCGTTCAGTCTCTCAAAAAACAAACCAAAATGAAAACTGCAGTGTAGTTCAGCATCATGAGAAATGTAGTTCCAAAACATCTGGGGTGCCAAGATTCGCCATCACTACCATAATGGTAAAATGTGTACCATATAGTTTAACACTGGAATAACCTATGTGAGATCAATGAGAGAGGGGGGCTAAACCCAGAACAGTTTGCCAGGGCTCCCAAATTTTAAGAAAATTGACTGGAGCGCCCCTGTTTTGGTTCCCCTGTTTTTCGATTATCAAGGCGGAATTTACTTGCACTCTCCAGTTCTCTAATGTGTCAGAACTGGTAGACAACCATTTCATAGCAATAATTTTTCTGGAAATAAATAGAAAACGTATAACAGGTAATCTTGCTCCTCATTAGTATCTCCAAGCAAGCACACCAGAGGAAGTAATTCCAGTTGGGTTTGGTATACTCTGTAAAGGGCTGTACACACGAAAAGAAAATCGGAAGTAAAATTTAGTCAGACGAATGATCTGACAATTTTCGGATCAGTATAGCGCTTTCGACAGCAGATTTCGAATTTTCGAACGACAAAAACTGGATGTACAGGCTATAACATTTTTATCGTACGCGAACGCGGCGTCCGATTTTCATTTAATTAGTACAGTTTTCATCCAAAAAAATCAACGGAAGAATACATGTGTAGCACCCTCTTAGGTAGGTGCTGGTGAGAGAGTATAGATTTGAGCTCTGTCTGCTTACCAAAGGGGCTGCAGGTAAATCTATATTGTTCTCTGCCTACCAGAGAGCAGGATCTGTTAGTGAGGTCTGATCATTGTGCTCAGTATGCGATTCATTCAGTCTAGAGAGTGTTTCACGCTGGTCCAATAGGGAGGCATGTTGGACAGTGGGAGGAAACCTGATGAATGGGTGCATAGGCTTTGATACAGACCTGATGATTGGCAGAGGGCAGGTTGCCTCGGTGCATGCTGGGATACTGTATAAAAGCCAGGATCACATGTGTTTGGGGTCTTTCATTGGAGAGCGGAGTCCAAGAGGGAGGGGGCGGCTGCCTCTGTAGAGGTGCCATGCAGTCACAGGAGGTCGTCCTGAGGGCCAGAGGAGCTGTTGAGAGAAGCGGAACCCATAGGTCCAGGGAAGCTGACTGAGACGGGAAACACTGGAGAATCTGTGGCTGCAGTATCATGAGTATAGGAACTCATATCAAGGAGCCTGACCTGAGGGGGGCCAGCCCTGCTCATAGGATAGACAGTGGACGGGTGTCAGCAGAAAGAGCATGCTAGGGAGAATGTCCTGAAGATAAGATAAGATACTGTTCACCAAGTCATCTTGAGAGAAAGCAAGAGACTTAACCTCAATTCATGTAAAGTGCCAGGATGAATTAACAGCCTGGCTGTTCCATACCTACAAGTGTAGTAGTGAAGATAGAAGTCCTCAATCACTGTGAATAGTTAAATTAGGAGTATTCCACTATCCCCTTCTCATATCCCAGGGGTGTCAAACTCAATTTAATCTCGGGCCGCATCAGCAGTATGGTCGCCCTCAGAGGGCCAGTTCTATCTGTAGCCCACCACTATCAGAAGTCAAGAGCCCCCACCCTCCCTTTCATCACAGTGCATCCCCTTTACCATGTGCTGCTGCTGGGAAGAAGATAGAGGCAAAGCTGGGAAGCAGCAACTGCAGGGTCTGGAGGAGGGCTGGAGTCAGCTGCCGGAGTCTGCTGAATGCTGAGACCAGTGGAGGTTGACAGGAGGGGCTGCTGCGGCTGCACAGAGAGATGCAGGATCTGTAGGAGGAGTTGTGTCCTCCTCTCTTCTGCCAACTGCTGAGTTGGGGGTGAGTCCTCTCTGCAGCTGCAGGGGGAAGCACGGGATCTGGCAGATGAATTCTGTCCATCTGCTGAGACAAGTTGGGGGCAGAAATTAGGGAGATTGAGCAGCTGCAGGAGAGGTGCAAGGGCCACATAAAATGGCCTGGAGGACCGGATTCGGCCCGCGGGCCTTGTGTTTGACACCTGTGTCCTATTCCCATCACAACAATAAACAAAAAAAAAAAAAACAAAGTTTGTTTGCCATTTTCAGTTTCAGCCAAGTGCACCCTGAAGTTTCGGTACCAAAATTTCCATTCGGCGCACCTCTAGCTGATTGGCTACCATGCACAGCTGCCCCAGATTCTGAGTGCTCCAGTTTTAGTAAATCTCCACTATTGTGTCCCAAGCAGTGCTCAATGGTGGCCTATAGTAAAATAAATCCTATTCAATAGTGATTTCTATTCAGCTATATAAGTTTTCTACTGCCCACATTTCAAGCGCATAAATGAGGGCTTCCATGTTGTTTCCAAACAATACAAGAGTTCCCAAACTGGCGCACACTGTGATGTACATGCAGCTGACTGAATGCTTCCAGTTGACTGTGAATCACATTTCTTTACAGCAGCGTATGACCACAACTGACAGCATTTTAAAACAGTTTACAGGAACCATTTGCCTGGCGAGCCTGGATATCCACGTTTATTCTTAGAGCACTCCAAAGCAATATATAACAAATGAAGACGAATTAAACTGGAATATAAAAGCTGTGTTGTGTTTCAAATGTTGCTCTTTAAAGCAGAACTCCAGTTAAAAAATAATATATAAATGAAAAATCCAAAAAAAGAATGAATAAAAAAGCAGCTTGTGTTGCAAAATTCATTTTCAATCCATAGCTCTCCCCTGCAGTACTTTTATTTCACCACAAGATGCCCTGGGACAGATGGGCAGCATCATTCAATACACTTCCTTTGAGCCCCATTCTCCATTCTCAGTCTCTGTGACTGAGTCATGAAGTAGCACAGTAATAATGTCTTCTTTCTGTGACTCAGATCTCTCCATCTATCAGCATGTTCCTTGTTGGCAGATGAACTACTTGTGCTGCTTTTTTTCTCTCACATGCCAGCCCTGCTGTATAGGGACTGCAAAAAGCTGACACCAGCATAAAATTCAAGTTCTTACAATGTTTGCTTTTAACCACTTGCCTACTGGGCACTTTTTGCCCCCTTCATGGCCAGGCCAATTCTCAGCTTTCATCGCTGTCACACTTTGAATGAAAATTGAGCGGTCATGCAACGCTGTACCTATATTAACTTTTTATTATTTTTTTCCACACAAATAGAGCTTTCTTTTGCGGTTATTTAATTACCACAGGGTTTTTTATTTTTTGCTCAAAAATGTTGAAAATAAAAAAACATTTTCATAGTTTGTTATACAATTTTGCAAACAGGTAATTTTTCACCTTCACTGATGTGCACTGATAGGCACAGATGAGGTGGCACTGGTGAGCACTGATAGGCAGCACTAATGGGTACTGGTAGGCAGTACTGATAGGTGACACTGATGGGCACTTGTAGGAGGCACTGACAGGAGGTATTGATAGGCACTGTTTGGCAGCACTGGTGAGCACTGATTGGCAGCACTGGTGAGCACTGATTGGCAGCACTGGTGGGACTGCACCGATAATCTGGACCCTGATTATCAGAGTAGATGTCCCTTTCACACAAGCCGATTATCAGCTCTCCTCTCCTGTCATGCTGTCAGCATGAGGAAAGGAATGCCGATAATGGGCTTGTGTTTACATCGTGATCATCTTTGATTGGACACAGCTGATCATGTGGTAAAAAGCCACTGATCTGTGATCAGCTACTATGGGAGGACACAACAATCACACAGGGCACCGCCCACGCGCCGCAGCGGGCGCGATCACAGGAGAAGGTCATATGACGCCCACCCAGAACTGAATAGTTGTAGCTATTATTTGGCAATAGCAGCAAGAGCTTAGAAAACAAAAAGTTAATGATGTATCGATGATTGCAGAGATGCATTAAAATGTGTATTATATCTGCCTATACTTCAACTTTAACTGCTTACACAGGCAGGCCGAACAACATACATGTACGTCGCCAGCTTACTTCCGGGTTTTGGGCGTGCATTTGCAGGCCCCCTGCCGACCCGTGCTGTAATTGGACGCAGCACGAGTTTGGCATTAGATTTCAGCCAATGATTTTGGCTGAAGTCAGCTTGTCGGCTGTGTCCAGTCACACACAGAGATCTGGGTTTACAAAAACACAGAACTCTGTGTACAATGAACAGCGATCTGGCTGTTTCTTCTCCCTGCAAAACAAGGAGTAACGTAAAAGCAGGCACACAGTTAACACCTTAATTGCCCCTAAATGGCAACACCTTCCCAGCCAGTGTCATTAGTAAAGTGATGGTGTACATTATTATCACTGATCACTGTATTAATATCACTAGCAAAGTCAGTGTCAGTTAGTGACCCTTCCAGATAGTGTCTGTTAGCGCCAGATTTCCCGCCAGCCTATCATAGTCACACTAAAAATCGCTGATCATCACCATTACAGTATAGCGTCTATAGCTGTGTAAGTTCCAGTTTATAAACCATGCTGTGAAAAATGATTTCCCCCCTTCCTGATTTTTTATTTTTTACATATTTGTCACACCTAAATGATTCAGATCATCAAACAAATTTTAATATTACACAAAGATAATCGGAGTAAATACAAAATGCATTTTTTTAAATGAGGATTTAATTTATTAGGGGAAAAAAGCCGTCCAAACCTGCCTGGCCAAGCTGTGGAGTTTGTGTTATTGCTTGTTACTTTGTATAAAATGCTCCTGATGATGGCCATGACGCAAAACGGCCGTAGAGCTACTGACACATTCATGAGGTCCAGCCACCACTCTAATCTTTGGTGTGGTGGCTTTTGATGCAAGTTGACAGATACATCTCTGCTTTTCTTGCCTTCCTTGGACCTTGTTATACTGAAAGCCCCTAAAATTCAGATGATATACTTTCTTCCTAGGATACCTAAAGACCCACTAGACCCACCAGGGAGACCCATCATTAGTGAGATCAATTCTCTTACATCAAGGATAGTTATTGGTTCGTTCATCAGGACCTTCAGAGATCAAGACACCAGCAGCCACATACGCTATCGCTGTCCTATAATTTAGACAGCAATTAGCTCTGGTGAGTGTGCACTTTATCTATATGGTGGAGGACTACTTGCACGAGTGATTTAACTGCATCACCTTTGCACTGGGACACTTTACCTGTTTTTATAGTTTATTTCAATTTTTGGACTTTTATTGGACTTTTCATCATATTGCCAATAATTGATCACTGAGCGCTGCAATTATTTTTTATTCATTGCTTGTTACTTACCTTTGTAAGTGCAATATGGGTAATTTTAAATAGTATTGCACAATTTGGACGATTTACTAAAGGCAAATAGATTGTGCAAATTGCAAGTGCAGTTGCTCCAGAGCTTAGTAAGGGTCCTTTCGCACTATCCGCTGTCCGGCGCGGTCCGTTCTCTGCTTAGCGGGGGATCGATCTGCCGATCCCCACTGAGCAGGCGGATGACAGCTCCGTCTCCGCTCTGTGTGTGGAGAGGGAGCTGTCAGATCCCCGCTGTCCCCTATAGGGGAATCGGAGAACGGAGCGCCTGTCCATTCTCATCTGATCCCATCCGATCCGCTGGACAGATGGAAAATAGGGTTTCCATTCGTCCGGATTTTACGGACAGGATCGGAATCTGATAGCAGCGGGTGTCAGCGGAGATGTCTTTGCTGAAATCCGCTGCCCCATAGGGATGCATGGGGAATCCAATCAGGTCCGCTTAAAAAACTGACAGGCGGATCTGATTGGATTGTTCCGTGTGAAAGGAACCTAAATGAGGTAAGGTTTCACTTTACAAAGAATACCCAATCACGTGCAAGAAAAAAAAAAACAAAACGCATTTTTGGATGATGAAAGTCAGCAGAGCTTCTGCTTATTTACCCTCTGGAACAACTGCTCTAGAAGAGTACACAGTCTATTTGCGTCTAGTAAATCAATCCCTATGAGTCTTCTTCCTTTTTATATTTGATAATTAACTTGGTCGGAGCTTGTTGGTGGAGTAAAGGCTAAGGCATATATTTTTCATGAAGGGGATTCCACTGCTGAATCTGGATGATGGGGGTCATACAGCCGCTCGGAGATCCGAGGGTGAGAGTGTCGGCTCTCCAGTGTGATATAGATAAAGTGCAATTGATCTCTGCTGTTTGAGATGAATTTGGTCTGGTAAAAGGCCTCAGTGTTTGATGAAGCACTTTGCGCACCAGAGCACTTATTTTTAATCATTTTATCATTTGAGCACTTGCATAAGCACTTGGATGGATTTTACACAATTAATCATTAACTTTCAGTTACATAGTCTGGTTGAAAAAAAAGACACAAGTCCATGTGGCTCAACCAATAAAAAACAAAAAACAGTAAAGAAAACCCAACCATACAATCCCATATACACAATCCTATACCCGCAGTTGATACAGAGGAAGGCGAAAAAACCCAGCAAAGCATGATCCAATTAGCTCTAGCAGGGAAAAAAATTCTTTCCTGATCCCCCGAGAGGCAATCGGATATTCCCTGGATCAACTTTACCTATAAATTTTAGTTCCCATTTATATCATGTACACCTAGGAAAGAAGCCAGGCCTTTTTAAAGCAATCTAGTGAGCTGGCCAAAACCACCTCCACATTTTCACAGCTCTTACGGTGAAGAAACCTTTCCGTATTTGGAGACTAAATCTGTTTTCCTCTAGACGTAAAGAGTGCCCCCTTGTCCTCTGTGATGACCTTAAAGTGAATAACTCAACACCAAGTTTACTATATGGACCCCTTATGTATTTATACATGGTGATCATATCCCCCCTCAATCTCCTCTTCTCAAGAGAGAATAAATTAAGTTCCTCTAATCTTTTCTCATAGCTGAGCTCCTCCATGCCTCTTATCAGTTTGGTTGCTCTTCTCTGCACTTTCTCCAGTTCCCCGATATCCTTTTTCAGAACTGGTGCCCAAAACTGAATTGCATATTCCAGATGAGGTCTTACTAATGATTTGTACAGGGGCAAAATGATATCTCTCTCTGGAGTCCATGCCTCTAATAAAACAAGAAAGGACTTTTCTTGCTTTGGAAACCACAGCTTGGCATTGCATTAAGCTTATGATCTACCAGAGCACCCAGATCCTTCTTCGCTATGGATTCCCCCAGTTCTACTCCCCCTAGTATGTATGATGCTTGCATATTCTTAGACCCCCAAGTGCATAACTTTACATTTATCAACATTAAACCTCATTTCCACATAGTTGCCCAATGAAACAGTGCATTGAGATCAGCTTGTAAGTTGGAGTCATCCTGTAAGGAAGTTATTCCACTGCAAAGCATGGTGTGATCTGCAAAGATTGAAATGGTACTTTTTTTTTTTCTGAAATTATTTTTATTAAGTTTTATAAGAGAAACAAGCTAGAGAATACAAACAGTTGAGCAACAATTTTAATCCCAGACCCGATATAATTTATAAAGATAATAAAAAGTAATGGTCCCAACACTGAACCTTGGGGTACACCACTGATAACTTTAGACCATTCAGAGTAAGAATCATTAACCACTACTCTCTGAATTCTATCTTTTAGCCAATTTTCTATCCATTTACAAACTGATCTTTCCAAGCCTATGGACTTTACGTTACGCATTAGCCGTGTGTGGGGAACTGTGTCAAATACTTTTCCAAAATCCAAGTATACTACGTCCACAGCCACCCCCATTTTAAGATTTATATTAATTTATGAATTGGTTCTTTTTATTTTCTATTTTTTTTTTTATATCATATTATGCTTTATTTTTTTTGCACACTTTTTGTGAGTTTGCACTAGATATGAAATATTGCTCATGGGTTTATATTATGAATATAGATTGGTTCAATGCATTATAACTATCTTGTGTGCTTAGTCTTGCCATGGTGTATGACCTGTGACGTTAAATTGTCTTCCACAGCCTCACATTAGTAGCAGAGTTTGGCGCTTCCTGGACCACTTTTAAGCCTCCTACACAGCTGTTTCTGTTTCAGGTACTGTGTTTCAATCTATATATGAAATTGATGATCATTAGCACTTGCCTGGTATATTTAGTTAATCATACTCCTGACTCTTATCCTACAAAATCCCTGACTTTGTGCAAGTGTACAAAGCGAGCAAGTGTGAGAACTGATGGTGGTTTGAAGCCAAGGGGTGGTCACACCAAATATTGATTTGATTTAGATTTTTTTCAATACATTTGCATTTCATAAATTAATAAAAAAAGGGAATTAAAATATATATTTTTGAAAACATTCTTATTTAACAGCATTTCTTCACTCCTGCCTTAAGCTTATGCACAGCACTGTAAATATATATATATATACATACATACACACACTATATTGTCAAAAGTATTGGGACGCCTGCCTTTACACACACACAAACTTTAATGGCATCCCAGTCTTAGTACATAGTGCTTTGTGCACTGGTCCAAATCATTTGGTGGAGGGGGGAAAAAGGTGTGGAGTTGTTTTTCAGGGGTTGGGCTTGGCCCCTTCATTCCAGTGAAGGGAATTCCTAAGGCGTCAGCATACCAAGACATTTTGAACAATTTCATGTTTCCAACTTTGTGGGAACAGTTTGGGGATGGCCCCTTCCTGTTCCAGACTGCGCACCAATGCACAAAGCAAGGTCCATAAAGACATGGATGAGTGAGTTTAGGGTGGAGGAAATTGACTGGCCTGCACAGAGCCCTGACTTCTACCCGATAAAACACCTTTGGAGTGAATAAGAGTGGAGGACTGCGAGCCAGGCCTCCTGACCTCACAAATGCGCTTTTGGAAGAATGGTCAAACATTCCCATAGACACACTCCTAAACCTTGTGGACAGCCTTCCCAGAAGAGTTAAAGTTGTAATAGCTCAACTCAATTTTGAACCCTACGGACTAAGATCGGGATGCCAATAAAGTTAATATGTGTGTAAAGGCAGGTGTACTTTTGGTATTATAGTGTATATACACTGCTCAAAAAAATGAAAGGAACACTTTTTCAGAGTATAGCATCAAGTCAATTAAACTCCAGGGATATTGATATGGCAAGTTAAGTGGTAGAGGGGGTTGTTAATAAGTTTCAGCTGCTTTGGGGTTAATGAAATTAACAACAGGTGCACTAGATGGGCAACAATGAGACAACCTCCAAAACAAGAATGGTTTTATAGGTGGAGGCCACTGACATTTTTTTCCCTACTGATCTTTTCTGACTGTTTTTCACTAGTTTTGCATTTGGCTAGGGTCAGTGTCACTACTGGTAGCATGAGCTGATACCTGGACCCAACAGAGGTTGCACAGGCAAGTCCAACTCCTCCAGGATGGCACATCACTACGTGCCATTGCCAGGTGTGCTATGTTTTCCAGCACAGTCTCAAGAGCACAGAACAGATTCCAGGAGACAGGCAGTTACTCTAGGAGAGCTGGACAGGGCCGTAGAAGGTCCTTAACCCATCAGCAGGACTGGTATCTGCTCCTTTGTGCAAGGAGGAACAGGACGAGCACTGCCAGAGCCCTACAAAATGTCCTCCAGCAAGCCACTGGTGTATTTGTCACTAACCAAACAATCAGAAACAGAGGAGCCCGACATCCTCTGGTGGGCCTATGTATATGTATATATATATATATATATATATATATATATATATATATATATATATATATATAGTGGGGGAAATACGTATTTGGTCCCCTGCAGATTTTTAGTTTTTGCCTGGAGTTACACTTTAAGCCCATTTGCTGGGTGAAGCTGGGTGTCAGAGAGGAAGGATCTAGATGTGGAACATTTTACACAAGCACCTGGGTTAACAAAGCCTTTTTTATTTGGGACAACCAGAGTGTGGATGCTTCCTTTGAAGTGCATTTGGTCTGGGGTGACAGGATGAGCTCCAATGCAGCATAGCACCCTATAACCAGTGATAGAAGTCAAAACGACTTGGAAGTGTCATACTCATTCGTTTTTACATAATAAGTTCAGCTGGCTTTTAA
The DNA here is from genome assembly GCF_965119305.1 of Pelophylax lessonae. Taxonomy (NCBI): domain Eukaryota; kingdom Metazoa; phylum Chordata; class Amphibia; order Anura; family Ranidae; genus Pelophylax; species Pelophylax lessonae. The sequence continues at coordinate 23,978,766 of NC_138769.1, forward strand.
CCACTTGCTGACCGCCGCAAGTACATATACTGCGGCGGTCAGCCCCTCACAGGCAGAGTGACGTATCAGTACATCGCTAGCCTATGAGGCTCTGGGGAGCGAGCGCGCGTCGCCGGCAGCACGCTCCCGCGCGGTCACGGACCCCCCCCGCGCATGTGACCGGCGGACCCGATGTCCGCCGGTCACTCAGCGATCGTCGGGGGAGAGGGAGAAAGTCAGGCGGCTAATGTAAACAAGCCGCCTGTCATTCTCCCCTGTGTAGAAACAATGATCATACGGTTCTACTATGTAGGACCGTTGATCATTGTTCCTACAGCTCAAGCCACAGCCAATCACAGTAAGAATCACGCCCCTAGGGACACACACAGCCCCTCCCTCTCAAATAAAGTTAACCCCTTCACTGCCAGTGTAATTTTACAGTAACAGTGCATATATATAGCACTGATTACTGTAGAAATGTCACTGGTAACCCCAAAAGTGTAAAAAATGTCAGTCAAGGGTCCGATCTGTCCGCCCCAATGTCGCAGTACAGCAAAAAAAAAATCGCAGATCACCGCCATTACGCGTTAAAAAAAAAAACAACAAAAATGACAAAAATCTTTCCCTTTGTTAGTAAACGCGATAACTTTTGCACAAACCAATCAAAATACGCTTTTTGCGTTTTTTTTTACCAAACATATGTAGCATAAAACGAATTGGCCGAAAATGTTAAAAAATTTAGATTTTTACATTTTTTTGGGGGGAATTTCATATAAAAAAATGTGAAAAATATTGTTATTTTTGCAAAATTGACGCTCTTTTTTTGTTTATAGCGCATGATCAAAAAATCGCACAGCTGATCAAATACCTCCAAAAGAAAGCTCTGTTTGTGGGAAAAAAAGGACGTCAAATTCGTTTAGGCACAGCGTAGCACGACCGCGCAATTGTCCGTTAAAGTCACGCAGTGCCGAATCGCAAAATACCCCCTGGTCTTTTAGCAATCCTCCGGGGCTTAAGTGGTTAAAACAAAAATTTGAAAAACCAAAATTATAACCCGCGCTACACAACGTGAAAATTTAAGAATAAATGCAATAATGGGCAGCTGCTGCAGACACTAAGAAAGTCTTAGGAAAAATGATGAAAAACGAATTTATGCAGCGCTAGCTCAAATGAAGTGTAAAGTGCTGTGATATAAATACAATGTTCAATATTTTATAAAGTGCACACTGTATGATCAAATATACATAAAAGTGCTATGTGCTAAAAAAATCTCTAAGCAATAACAAATAAATATATAAATAAATATATTAGTGCACAATAAACAAAATAGGTGGTTAGAAATAGTCCAAATAAGTATTCAGTGCTTGTAAAGAGTCCTTAAAGTGATCCAATTAAAGTGCCAAGGTGCCAAATAATTAAGGTGCTTGCAGAGTGATATGGTGCCCCTTAAGGTTCCCCACTCACCAGATTGCAGATAATAATAGACCTTCAAAATTATTGCACATTGCCCGGGATCTTTACAGGACCAGAACTTCTCCTATGTAGCCTTGGAACTTTTTGGGTCAGCTTCCGCTTCCACCGTTAAACAAAAGAATGGCCATACATGGTGAAGTAAGTATGAACAATTTTTATTCCTAAAAAATGTTCAGATGGGTACTCACAAGCATAAATAGAACTCAGGCATATACAGGGAACTCGTGTGGCGCCGCTCTCGGCGTGCGTTCCACACACAGGAAGTTCCTGACCGGAAGTGACGTTAGTTTTGGTCCGCAACCGGAAGTGCGTCACGGAAGCTGACCCAAAAAGTTCCAAGGCTACATAGGAGAAGTTCTGGTCCTGTAAAGATCCCGGGCAATGTGCAATAATTTTGAAGGTCTATTATTATCTGCAATCTGGTGAGTGGGGAACCTTAAGGGGCACCATATCACTCTGCAAGCACCTTAATTATTTGGCACCTTGGCACTTTAATTGGATCACTTTAAGGACTCTTTACAAGCACTGAATACTTATTTGGACTATTTCTAACCACCTATTTTGTTTATTGTGCACTAATATATTTATTTATATATTTATTTGTTATTGCTTAGAGATTTTTTTAGCACATAGCACTTTTATGTATATTTGATCATACAGTGTGCACTTTATAAAATATTGAACATTGTATTTATATCACAGCACTTTACACTTCATTTGAGCTAGCGCTGCATAAATTCGTTTTTCATCAAAACAAAAATTTGATTCAATTTAACTAGTTCAACTTTTAAACTTTGCTCCTAGCACTGTCACCTAAATACCTGAGCTGAACAGATTATTCTAAGTGTAAAAAAAAAAAGTAAAGCAGGCTGAGAATTTGCATATCTAACTAAATCTTAATGCTAACGAACGTTTTAAACAAATTAGCGAGTTAGATTAAAGGCACCACCATAGTCTATCAAGTGTTTCCTGAAACAAACATATGACTGGGACATCTGTTCAGGAATGGGAAATGTGCTCACGATAAAGACTTAAACGGACGGGTTAATGCATCTGTGCTTTGCCGGTCCTTTCTAATGTGTAGGCCCTGCTGGTACGAGACATTATGGAAATGAAATACAAGATTCCCCTAATCCCGGTGATGAAAGGTAGAGTGTAGCGGTAGCGAGGAGTGAACTGCTTGTTGCATGGCACTACAGTCGGCTTCATCCCACCTCCCATAAACAGCCAGATTTAAAGCGCATCCGAAATCTATCCATATTTAAAAGTGTGAAATTGGTGTGAGACCACACGTGAAAGAGAAAACAATATACTACAGCTGTGTACCCATCAATTCACACACAGCATCCTAATTCTTTCTCTTAGCTGGGGAAAAACACATTTACATAAATATGAGGCTGAAGACTATTTTGTGAAATTGTTTAAGATTAACTCATGAAAGTGAGCAAGCTACAACTCATCTGTAATACTTACAGGTATGTATACAGTTGTAAGTTTTAAGGAGAATTTCCCATTTGGCGTAATGGGAAAGACTTTTAAGTCTATTGCTGCGGAAATAGAGGAGCTGGGTAGTGAGATTTTTACATAAATGAACGCCAAAACTGAGCTACATAGAACACTATATGGCCAAATTATTGTGCTTAGGTGTTTCTAGTGAAGGATGCAGATCATGCTTCAGCATAAAAAGACATTTTAGAAAATTGTGACCTTTCAAGCTTGTAATAAAAGTTTGGGGAAGGTCCTTTTAATGTTCCAGCATGACTGTGCTTTATCTACATAAAGGCAGCTTCAAAAGACATGGTTTGATGAGTTTGGTGTGGAGGAACTCAAGTGTCGAGCACGGAGCCCTGACCTCAACCCTACTGATCACTGTCCATAAATAAATGGTTTGGTGTGGAGGAACTCAGGTGTCCTGCATGGAGTCATGACCTCAACCCTACTGATCACCATCCATTAAGACATGGTTTGATAAGTTTGGCGTGGAGGAACGCAAGTGTCCTGCTTGGAGCCCTAACCTCAACCCTACTTATCACTGTCCATAAAGAAATGGTTTGAAGAGTTTGGTGTGGAGGAACTTGAGTGGTCTGTGCAGAGACTTGACCTCAACCCTGCTGATCATCATGCCTAACTACATGGTTTAATGAGTCTGCTGTGGAGGAACTTGAGAGGTCTGTAAAGAGACTTGACCTCAACCCTACTAATCACCACTAATAAAGAAATGGTTTGATAAGTTTGGTGTGGAGGAACTCAAGTGTCGAGCACGGAGCCCTGACCTCAACCCTACTGATCACTGTCCATAAATAAATGGTTTGGTGTGGAGGAACTCAGGTGTCCTGCTTGGAGCCCTAACCTCAACCCTACTGATCACTGTCCATAAAGAAATGGTTTGAAGAGTTTGGTGTGGAGGAACTTGAGTGGTCTGTGCAGAGACTTGACCTCAACCCTGCTGATCATCATGCCTAACTACATGGTTTGATGAGTCTGCTGTGGAGGAACTTGAGAGGTCTGTAAAGAGACTTGACCTCAACCCTACTAATCACCACTAATAAAGAAATGGTTTGATAAGTTTGGTGTGGAGGAACTCAAGTGTCGAGCACGGAGCCCTGACCTCAACCCTACTGATCACTGTCTATAAATAAATGGTTTGGTGTGGAGGAACTCAGGTGTCCTGCTTGGAGCCCTAACCTCAACCCTACTGATCACTGTCCATAAAGAAATGGTTTGAAGAGTTTGGTGTGGAGGAACTTGAGTGGTCTGTGCAGAGACTTGACCTCAACCCTGCTGATCATCATGCCTAACTACATGGTTTGATGAGTCTGCTGTGGAGGAACTTGAGAGGTCTGTAAAGAGACTTGACCTCAACCCTACTAATCACCACTAATAAAGAAATGGTTTGATACGTTTGGTGTGGAGGAACTCAGGTGTCCTGCATGGAGCCCTGACCTCAACTTTACTGATAAATGTGCATAAAGAAATAGTTTGATAAGTTTTGTGGCACTAATTTCCATAGACAAAGTTCTTGATATTTAAAAAAACAAAACAAATTGTATCACACTAAAAAGTAGCAGCCACATTGCAGAGAAAATTTCCTAAGATAACAATGCATAAAAATGGATAGATGTGCAACAAATGTTGACATCATAATGAGTGATTCCAATTCTCTCTGTCTTCAAGGGTCATTCTACATAACAGCGATACAGTATTTAACCACTTCTGGACCGGAAGATTTTCCCCCTTAATGACCAGGCCATTTTTGCGATTTGGCACTGTGTTACTTAAACTGACAATTGCGAGGTTGTGCGATGCTGTACCTAAACAAATTTGATGACCTTTTTTTTCCCCACAAATAGAGCTTTCTTTTGGTTGTATTGGATTACCGATGCAATTTTTTTTATTTTTTAAAACAAAAAAGGAGTGACAATTCTGAAAGTAAAAACAATATTTTTCACTTTCTGCTATATAACATTTCCAAAAAAAAAAAATGAAATTTTTCATCATTTTATGCCAATTTGCATTCTGCTACATATTTTTGGTAAAAAGCAATTTTTAGCAGCACTGCGACTGCGGCGGACAGATCGGACCCCTAACTGACATTTTTGGGGGGACCAGTGACATTACTACCGTAATCAGTGCTAAAAATATGCACTGTTACTGTAATAATGGCACTGGCAGGGAAGAGGTTAACCCAGGGGCGATCAAAGGGTTAAATGTATGCCTAGGGGGTGTTTTCTAACTGTAGGGGGATGGGCTTGTGGAATCAACACAGAGATCTGTGATCCTAAATAGGAGGAACACAGGCGCTCTGTATTGATTCCACGGGGAGCGATTGCAGGTGCCCAGCGGCAATCGCAGATGCCGGCCCCATGAATCAGCTTCCTGGCTGGCGGATAGGGGGTGCATGCGCACCCCCAGGATCGCTCCCGCGATTCACTAAGCCGAGCCAGCCTGCCACAGTATATATGCGGCGGGCGGTCGGCAAGCGGTTAAAGCAGTGAACATAAAATTTTATAGACACTCTCTAATAGAGTTATAACTATGCAGGTACCATAACTGCTTTTGCTGAGTTTCAGAAATGATTATTCCTACCTTTTTTTTACAAGGTTCAAAAAATCTGTCATATGACCATGCATCTCTTCTTTCTGAAAGTAGGGAAGGGGGGGGGGGGGGTGTTACAAGACACTGTGCAGACACACAGGAGTTGATTCACTAAAACTGAAGAGTGCAAAATCTGGCGCAGCTCTGCATAGAAACCAATCAGCTTCCAGTTTTTTTTTTTTTTTTGTCAAAGCTTAATTGAACAAGTTGAAGTTAGAAGCTGATTGGCTACCATGCACAGCTTCACCAGATTTTGCCCTCTCCTGTTTTAGTAAATCAACCCTATAGTGGTATTGCACAGACCAGCCCTGATCCTCCTCTTCTTTGGTCCCCCGCCAAGTGTCCCCCCCATAGAAAGTCGCTTTCTATGGGGGCACTTGAGCAGGCTCGTTCCCAAGCATCACTTTCTGCTTCTATTAACACAGACAGTGGGGCTCGGCCCCACCCTCACTTCCTTATCAAAGGATTTGATTGACAGTGGAGTGTGAGCGGAGTGTGGAATGCTTTAAAGTAGAACCATTTTAACTTAAATATTACTTTTGCGTTGACAATGTGCAATACATCAGTGCTGACCTTCAAAAATATAAAGAACTCCTATCACAGGCTGCAAATATTCCTCTATGAAGGGACAGACCCTTGTACAAAATGGGAGTCAGAGCATGTATCAGACCCATAAGGGATTGTGATCAAGCACAAGCTCAGCCCCCAAGTCACTTTCATTGTCTAAGTGAAAAAAGGAGAAGAAAACAATGTGTTGATAAATTGAAGTACTGTTGCAGTACATTGGTAAATAAGTGCAACACTGTGCATTGTTACTGAGAATGCAGATCTTTATTTATCCACAAAATGGCAGCATTTATTTGCCATAGCCCCAATACAGGTGCCCACAGCCTTCTGGGAGATGTAGACAGGAAGCAGGACTTTCCTTACAGTGAAACAGAAGTCAAATTACAGAGCCCTAAAGCAATCCTGTTTGTTCAACATCTCAAAAGGACAGCACCTTGCATTGCGCACCAACGTAAGGGCCCCAGCTAAGCTGGCAGAAAAAACAACCTTCAGACTGTTTCACACTCAGAGTCTATCCTTTTAGCAATACTGGTGTGCAGGAGGTCTGATAGATGTTCAGGCTTAAACCTAGACTCTCCTGACTGAGGGCCTACAAGTGAGCTAGCCCATTTTTCTCCTTGCTATCCACATATGTCTCACTTGGGGAGCGATGTCCCAGTCAGGGGCTATTGTTTATGTTCTTGGTCCAATTTTCCCCAGAAGTCTGCCTAAGATACAAGTCATATTTCTGGCATCCCCTACAACAAAAGATTTCATTTTTGGTGAGATACTCCCAATAGGAACACGTCTAAAGGGATGCAGGCCCAGCAACTTTCCTCATTAGAGCTCTGCAGCTTCCACAGCTGATTGATAATTATGAAACCACTCTCATTTGACCCACTCAGCACAGAGTCAAAGAGGAACAAACAATTATTTCTTCAGAGTAACAGGCAATCTCTGCAGGCAAAGGTGTACACTACCTTCTCCTAAAAAGCTTTGGCACACTATTTTTTGGCTGACCATGGAGGACTGATGACCATCTTTAATGTTGTTGGATGGAGGTTCAATCGTTCAGCTGATCTGACTATTTAACATTTTATGATCCGCTTGATACATTGGAGGATTTATGACCATCCCTTATGTATAGATGGGGTACCTGGTTTGACCACCTATAATCTAGTGGTCCACTTAATCTGGTAAAGAGAATGCCTTATCACAGAGGGTGTGAAGTGTTCCTTCCGGATTTTCTAGTCACCCTTTCTCACTATCCGTTTTGTGGTTCCTCTGGCGATCGGTGGTGTCATCTACCCCCTTTTTTCTCCTGGACTTAATCACTTTCCATGGACGTTATATGAACTTGTTTATTTATTATTTCTATCTATCAATTTTATTATGACCCTTTTTAGAGTCGGTTCACACTACCGCGACCAGAAAGTCGCCCCATGAAGGAGCGACTTTTTAGCACGACTTTATTTAGAGACTTGTAAGAGACTTGGAAGAGACTTGGAAGAGACTTGGAAGAGACTTGAATGATAGGCGACTTTGTCTGTGGGGAATGCCTGGCTAAACTTTTTCTTCTTCCTGGAAAGTCTGATCACAGTTGCTTGAAAATAGATAAGGATCCGACTTAGAGGCGACTCCCATTGAAGTCTATGTGCACAAGTCGGATAGAGGTCGCCTTGAAGTAGTACAAGAACCTTTTCTGAAGTCGGAGGCGGAGCGACTTCAGTAGTGCATATTAAAGCCGAGTCCCACCCTGGGAATACTTTTTTTTAATAAAAATATTCCCGGGACAGTGAGGGCTAGTACATTCCACAGTGGCTAGCCTCTGATCTGTCCCGGGTTGCACTTACCTTTTAGGAGAAATACTTACCTTGAAAATGTATTCTCCAGCGCTGCCATCTCAGGTGTGGGCAGCTTGAAGCCAGTGCGATCCTCTTCTGCGTCCTCTTCCGTCTTCTTCGGTCCCACGATGCACTGCACCGGCCCCGCCGCCACTTCCGGGGCGCGCGCGTCATCCCTCCACAGCTTTTGGGCATGCCCAGAAGCTGTTTAGAAGGGAATGTCGCGCGCGCCGGTGCAGGCGCAATGATTCCTGGGAGCGATGACGTTCAGCTTCCAGGAATCATTGCAAAGCCAGGAAGTGACGACGGGCCGTGGCCGCCGAGGGGAGGAAGAAGGAAGTAAGGTAAGTATATTTTCTTCTATACGAGGTAAGTAAAAAAAAAAAAAAAATGCGATTATCCATGTGTTTTTCAGGTGACCCGGAGCGAGAAGATGGAGGTAAGTATAAATTTAGGGTGGAACTCCACTTTAAGACGGCTCTCATTCATTTACAATTAATTTGTAATGAAAAGAGACTTGGGGCGACTTGAGGGCACACAAGTTGTGTCCCAAGTCGGAGTAGTGTAAACCGGCTCTTACAATCATGTCATATTAATGCTTCTACTGTTATTAGCGCTGCACTATTTGTTTATCGCATGTTCTTGTCCTGCTGGACATAGGTGGCCACACTTTAAAGGGTATCTGAATGTACTGTGTATTTACTGTGTTGATTCACTGTGTTAACCTCTAAAATGCATTGCCTTACTAATCAGAGGACCCCAATCTATCAGCAGCTTCTTAGGGGGTAGCACTACATAAGGATAAGTGTAGCAAAAGCAAAGCCTGTAAGCAAACCCTCCCACTGCCTCTCCTCTATAGTCTTCACTGCATATATTATAGGACAGCAAAATGGAGTTCCTGACACAACGTATCAGCCTGCAGATTGAACATGTCAGGTTTGGGTGGACTTGGCCTTTAAAACGGCGCAGCTTATTTTAGAAAAATCGTTTCTTCAAGCCCCTCCCCCTGATGCTCCCTGTAAATCAGGCAGGTTTGTAAGCTGTATTTGGAGACTGGCTGTTATTTCTTCTGGTATCATTTGACCCCGTAGATCTGGCGATGCAGCCCTTCATCCAGGAAATTTCATCAGTGTCAGAATAATGCTGAAGAAAAGGCACAGACATTACAGAGCCGCCGTGACGGGAAGGGTCATTTGTGAATACCTCACATGGAAATGACTTATAGAATCGTGCCAACGTTGAGATCAACACGGGTATAATCAGATTTTAAAGTACACGGAGATTCTTTAAAGTGTGTGAACTAATTAAGCAATAACCACCGAGGCTGAGGACATTTCCGAGGGATTATTACCCTGCTGGGAGGGTTCACCTAGGGCCAGCAGCTTGAATTAAGCATCAATCCCTTATTGTTTCTACAGTTAGAAATGCTTTTCCACAGTTCATGTCCGATTTCATCAACGCTCTTCTCCACATGAAACAAAGAAAAAAAAAACAACGGGAAAATGTTTGAGTGCTGTAACCGATGGAAACCAGGTTCAAGCCCTCATAATAACCCTCTGGGTTGTTGGGGGGGGTCACAGAGTATTTTTCACATGTAAGAGTTTTGTGTTTCCATCGTTTCCATTACTTAACGGTTCATTTCCCTTATCAAAGCAGGAGAGATTAAAAAAAATCCTGATACATCAATGTTACACAGAGGTATACGGGGTATACAGCACAAAGAAAGGTTCATCTCTAGTTGGAACAGCACAAGTATCAGACAGAT
>NC_138769.1:23990967-24118467 GCF_965119305.1 Pelophylax lessonae
TAGTTAAATGGGGGATTTGTGTTGGGAGGGGAAACTTGTGCTAGTAGGGATGATTTGTGCTAGGAGGGAGTAATAGAAGTGGGGGGGGGGGGGTGAGAGGATTTGTACTTGGAGGGGAAATTTGAGAGGTAGAGGATTTGTGCTAGGAGGGGTTATTTTTATATATTTTTAGGTAAAGATTTGTGCTGGCAGGGGGGATTTCATCAGATTTACAGATGTGTACTGAGAAGAGGGGGAATGTATGCTTAGGGGTAAGCATGCAGATTTGTGCTTTTTTATATATTTTTTTTTTTTTGGGGGGGGGGATTATTGCTTACACATAATGCTCACACATCTTGGGGGAGGGGGGGGTGCAGTTTGGCATGTTTACCCTGGACTTTAGGTAGCCGTGTCCTGGCATTGGATTGGGGTTTCACAAGGGAATTGCATTGTCTCATATTGTCTGTACGGGCACGGTCCTCAAAATACAAGCCATCATCACTGAAGTGAAAGGCAGGTGCACAGCTTTGACCAACAGCAGTACTCCCACTGGTTTCCTGTATAAGCATGAAGGTAGTAGCTGGGCCCCCTGAGCATTCACTGACTACTAGACCCTTGGCTAGTTTGCCTTCTGGATGATCTGCTTTTGAGACTTTAGCCATGTGACTAAAGCTGGTCACATACTGCAGGCTGAACTAAAGTAATCGAGCAGATTCCTCCATCCATGGTAACAGTGCAGATGGACAGGGCTCAGTGTATGGCCAATTTTAGATTAATTCTCATTGGGCTGAAAACTAACTGTTTAATTAAAGGATCCTCAAGTGTTATAACTGTAAATTAGAATATAACATATGTTTGCTTCAAAAAATTAAAAAAATGTTTGCGCAGGAGCATTGTCATGGTGGAGAATCCACTTGTCAGGCCAGAGTTCCAGTCTTTTCCTCTAAACAGATTCCCATGTAACAATGTTGGTTGAACATTGTTCCATGTTCTATGAACTCGTAGTGAACTATCCCTTTGTGATGAAACAAATACACACCAGCATAAGTGTTCAAAGATTCGCACTCTGTTCACATTTGCATCCATCCTGTGTGCTTTTGGCTGCTCATTTCTTCCGTCGTAGACATCTTCCAACTCCTCCTCAAACCTCCTATGCCATTCCAAAACACTTGATTTCTTCATCGAATGTTCATCATAAGCCTGTTGTAACAGAGCTAAAGTTTCACTCCACTTTTGCCAACTTTTACTCAAAATTTGATGTTAATCCGTTGCTCCAGATTCCTGCCACTCATTTTCCGCCAACAGCGCAATGCACACGTGTGTTATTTCTTCTTCGACTCCGCAAAGATTGAGTCAACTGGTTTGTGACCCAGACGAATGCAAGTAAGAACATGTCAGAACACGCTGTAATGTGAATGGCTGTGTGGCAAACCACGGCCATTCCAATAATTAAATTCTACTTTTTAGGATTCAGTGAAGGGCTTTTTGATTCCTTATAGCTCCCTCGCAATATTCAGACTGGTTATTTTGCCTTATTTTATCTAAATATTATGCCACTTAAACCTACATGAAATGGTATTGATTAAATTTAGATTTCATTTAAATTATGAAATGAACACCTGTAGCATAAATTCATGGCGTGTTGGGGAGGTGGAAAGACCATAGCGCCCAACTGTCCTGAGAGACTTCACCTCTTTTAGAACTAGATTTCTCTTATGCTTTACTCCAGTGCATCCTTTGCCTACATTTTGTTGTAAAAGTTGTTCCTTCTTCCCATATCAAGGAGTTGGAAGGTATGTGAAACTCAATGGCCCCTTTCGCACGGGCTTTCCGATCCGGTCCGCCTGTCAGTTTTTCAGGTGGATCTGGTCGGATGCTCCATGCTCCCCTATGGGGCAGCGGATGTCAGTGGTGACATGTCCACTGACACCCGCTGCTCTCCGATCCGGTCCTGTCCGTGAAATCCAGACATATGGAAACCCTATTTTCCATCCGTCTGGAGGAATAGATTGGATAGCATCGCATGAACACGAACAGGTGGGATCGGATGAAAACAGACAGGGGGTCCGTTTTCATCCGATCTCCCCATAGAGGAGAGCGGGGATCTGACAGGTCTGTCTCTGCAAAGTAAGCGGAGACTGACCTGTCATCCACCTGATCAGCGAGGATCGACGGATCGAACCCTGCTGAGCAAAACGGAAAGCCTGTGTGAAAGGACCCATACTGTCAGTTCTCTACTACAGACGTTAGTTCTGTATATTTGTTTTTCCCAACAGGTTCACTTAAAAGTAAAAAATCTAAACACAAACCAAAAATGGAATATATTGTATTATAATAAAAAGTAATATATTGTAATATAATAATATAATATATATATTACAGCCTACTAGTCCTTGGTGGTTCACTTACTATATTTTCACCTTGTAAACCTGCAAACAACACAATTTCTGTCCTTAAGTGGCTATGTGACTCCTCCACCGTATCTATAGAGGGAACCATGGTTGTCACCCTAGGCCAGTGATGGCGAACCTTGGCACCCCAGATGTTTTGGAACTACATTTCTCATGATGCTAAACTAGACTACAGTGCGCATGAGCATCATGGGAAATGTAGTTCCAAAACATCTGGGGTGCCAAGGTTCACCATCACTGCCCTAGGCTGCTCTCCTAATATGGACTACAAAATGTCCATTTCTATTCATCTCCATTACATGGAGGGGGGAATAGGGCAATTTGTAGTTTAAAAAGATTGCTAAGAAGGAAGATCATCTTTGGTGCAGCTCACTGAAAGTGGCAAGGATCTTGCAGGATCAACAAGTGATTTTGGTTTTGCTAAAAATGTATTTAGCTTAAAAAAGGAAAAGTAATGCAGCTACCAAATTTAAAGGCTGAATATCACAACCAAAATGTCTCCCGCGCTTAAGAACATGCACGGTCAAGAAGAGTGATTAAAATCTCCATCTCGAGTCTAAGTGGATAAGTAAGGTCTTGCTGCCCTCAAAGACTGGGGATTCTAGAATACTGAAACCACACAAAAGAACACAGGGCGCACTGACCTAGTGCATTATCCAACGACCAAACATTTATTAAAATCAAAAGTGGTAAGTATTGTACTCACAAAATGTCAATCATGTATAAGCTCATCAAAAACATCCAGCATAGTTACATCTGTTATTCAGAGCTCTGCAGAAGAGGACAATCCTCGAAACGTGTCAGCTTATTGGATCTTCAGCTTTCTATCAGATGAGTCGACGAATAACCGATGTAGCTATGCTGGATGTTTGTGATGAGCTTATACATGATTGACATCTTAAAAATCTAAGGTTTGTAAGCTGCAAAATATTTTTTTTCTTAGTATTAATTATCCTTAAAGGAGATCTAGAGCCAAAGTTCATCCTGTGGATCACAGGAGTGTTTTTCTTTTTGCACTCCTGTGATCTGTTTTCAGCAGAGAGCAGGCTGAAGTCCACTCTCTGCTGATGTCACAGAAGTTGGTCCAGGCTCCGCGTCATCACAACAATGGAAGTCGGGACATGCCAGGTGCCTGAACCGACACCCGGCTCAGCCTGTCAGCGAGCTTCTGGGAGCCTGAGCCGGCCGCTTCGCCCCCCTTTACAGTCCAGCGCTCCAGTGAGCAAGAAGGGGGCAGTCAGCAGCTCTCCACTCACAAGTCTGTCATAACTGAGCAAAACCCATACTTCTCTTTTAACCACTTAAGTTTTACTGCGGCAGGCAGCCCCTCCTGCGCAAACCAACGTAGCCCTACGTCGGTCGTGCACCTGCTGCTAGGGTGCAAGTGCGCACCGCCGACGTCGCTTCCGCCCCCACTCGGCAGCGGGGACTCCGATGCACGGGGCAGGCGGCTCCGATTGCCGCCTGACACACGCGATCGCTCCCCGCTGAGAGAGAAGAACGGGCAGCTGTTGTAAACACAGCTGACCGTTCTTCTCTCTGGAATGATCACAGAGCGCCTGTGATCCTTCTATATAGGATCACAGATCTCTGTGATCATTTCAAAAGCCCATCCCCCATAGAGTTAGAAACAACCCCTAGGCTTACATTTAACACCTTGATCACCCACTGTGTTAAACCCCTTCCATGCCATTGTCATTATTACAGTAACACTGCATATTTCTAGCACTGATTACTGTAGTAATGTCACTGGTCCCCCCAAAAGTGTCAAAAAGGTCAGTTAGGGGTCCGATTTTGTCCGCTGCAATGTCGCAGTTCCGCTAAAAATCGCTGACCGCCACCATTACTAGTTCAAAAAAATAAAAAATAAAAATATCAATCATAAATCGTTCCCCAAGTTTGTAGACGCAATAAATTTTGCGCAAACCAATTAAAATACACTTATTGCGATTTTTTACCACAAATATGTAGCAGAAAACAAATTTTTTTTGGGGAATGTTATATAACAGAATGTGAAAATATTATTTTTTTTTTTCAGAATTGTCACTCTTTTTTTGTTCATAGCGCAAAAAATATAAATCGCAGAGGTGATCAAATACCACCAAAAGAAAGCTCTATTTGTGGGGAAAAAGGACATCAATTTTATTTGGGTACAACGTCGCACGACCACGCAATTGTCAGTTAAATTAACGCAGTGCCGAATCGCAAAAAATGGCCTGGTCATTAAGGGGGAAAACTTTCCGGTCCAGAAGTGGTTAAGGTGTAGGAACTCAGAAAAAAAGGGAGGTTTGGTGCAAACCAAAAACCGCGCAAGTGGTTCAACCGTGTATATATGTATAAATATGTAAATATATAATCAATAAATATAAACATAAAATTATATGTGAATATAGATATTAATAATTATTAAATATTAATTATTTACAGGAATTGCTTCCTTGTAGTGAGCGGCAACAAAAAAAGCAAGGTGCTGAACAATTGTTTAAAAGAATGGGTAGTGTCGCGCTCAAACATAAAGTGCTTGTGCAGATATTTAAACCTTAATTCAAAAATTAAAAATACATGATAGGTGACAATCTAAAAAATCAATCAATCTGTGCTCAATATTGTAAAGTGCAAACAGTCCATATGCAGCATCAAACAGTCCACATCTCTTTGGTGTCACAAAAATTAGCAGAGACTTGATGTTAGTGCAGATTAACCTTCACCTCCACACTTCACCCAGTGATCTAGTAAGGTACTCCTTACCGGAAATATATGACCCCTTAATTATAGGGGGTCACATAGGCAATATCTCCACTCAGTACACACGATCCTCAGCTCCTCTGTTACACAGTGGGTAATCCAGCATCAAGCCCTTATAGTGTAGCTCGGATCAGGTGGCAAACATGGGTGGGACAAAAAGGAGACTCTCATGGTGCAGTACATCTAAACATATCGCTTTATTTAAAAAGTATTGCACTTACTCGAATCACCATAAAACAATCGCCTTTCTCATAAAAACATCCAGCGAGGGTTGTGAGCACTGCCGATCGCACAGCGCTCCTCTAACCCGGAAATGGCTACGGTCTCACGTTTCCCTTCCCGACGTACGTTTCGTCAGTACGACCTGACGTCATCATCCCCTGATGACGTCAGGTCGTACTGACGAAACGTACGTCGGGAAGGGAAACGTGAGACCGTAGCCATTTCCGGGTTAGAGGAGCGCTGTGCGATCGGCAGTGCTCACAACCCTCGCTGGATGTTTTTATGAGAAAGGCGATTGTTTTATGGTGATTCGAGTAAGTGCAATACTTTTTAAATAAAGCGATATGTTTAGATGTACTGCACCATGAGAGTCTCCTTTTTGTCCCACCCATGTTTGCCACCTGATCCGAGCTACACTATAAGGGCTTGATGCTGGATTACCCACTGTGTAACAGAGGAGCTGAGGATCGTGTGTACTGAGTGGAGATATTGCCTATGTGACCCCCTATAATTAAGGGGTCATATATTTCCGGTAAGGAGTACCTTACTAGATCACTGGGTGAAGTGTGGAGGTGAAGGTTAATCTGCACTAACATCAAGTCTCTGCTAATTTTTGTGACACCAAAGAGATGTGGACTGTTTGATGCTGCATATGGACTGTTTGCACTTTACAATATTGAGCACAGATTGATTGATTTTTTAGATTGTCACCTATCATGTATTTTTAATTTTTGAATTAAGGTTTAAATATCTGCACAAGCACTTTATGTTTGAGCGCGACACTACCCATTCTTTTAAACAAGGTGTAGGAACTGCATGGTACCACGTTACTATGCAGTTTGGTGGCAGCATACATGAACACGCTACCTTTGCGAGACCTAACTCCAGGAAACTTAAACGTTATCCCTTGCAACGGGGCTGCAGGGACATTGCAAGGGTTAACTGCTTGTTTAAGTCTAGGGGGCATAGAAAAGAAGATTTACTCAAAAATTGTTCACAAATCTGTCTAAATCTGTGTTAGTGAGCGCTTCTCCTTTGCTGAGATAATCCATCCACCTCACAGGTGTGGTATATCAAGATGCTGATTAGACAGCATGATTATTGCACAGGTGTGCCTTAGGCTGGCCACAATAAAAGTCCACTCTAAAATGTGCAGTTATACGGTATTGAGGGGGGGGGGGGGTCAGTCAGTATCTGGTACCATTTGGCTAACACAGTGCAACAAATCTTGGCATAGAGTTGATCAGGTTGTTGATTGTGGCCTGTGGAATGTTGGTCCACTCCTCTTCAATGGCTGTGCGAAGTTGCTGGATATTGGCAGGACCTGGAACACGCTGTCGTATACGCCGATCCAGAGCACCCCAAACATGCTCAATGGGTGACATGTCAAGAGAGTATGCTGGCCATGCAAGAACTGGGATGTTTTCAGCTTCCAGGAATTGTATACAGATCCTTGCAACATGGGGCCGTGCATTATCATGCTGCAACATCAGGTGATGGTCTTGGATGAATGGTACAACAATGGGCCTCAGGATCTTGTCACGGTATCTCTGTGCATTCAAAATGTCATCAATAAAATGCACCTGTGTTCATTGACCATAACATACGCCTGCCCATACCATAAAACCACCGCCACCATGGGCCACTCCATCCACAACGTTGACATCAGCAAACCGCTCACCCACACGTCGCCATACATGCTGTCTGCAATCTGTCCTGTACAGTGAAAACCGGGATTCATCCATGAAGAGAACACCTCTCCAAAGTGCCAGACGCCATCAAATGTGAGTATTGCCCACTCAAGTCTGTTACGATGACGGTGCAGTCAGGTCGGGGCCCCGATGAGGACGACGAGCATGCTGATGAGCTTCCCTGAGATGGTTTCTGGCAGTTTGTGCAAAAATTCTTTGGTTATGCAAACTGATTGTAGCAGCAGCTGTCCGGGTGGCTGGTCTCAGACCATCTTGGAGGTGAAGGTGATGGATGTGGAGGTCCTGGGCTGGTGTGGTTACACGTGGTCTGCGGTTGTGAGGCCAGCTGGATGTACTGCCAAATTCTCTGAAACGCCTTTGGAGACGGCTTATGGTACAGAAATGAACATTTAATTCAAGGGCAACAGCTCTGGTGGACATTCCTGCAGTCAGCATGCCTCAAAACTTGTGACATCTGTGGCATTGTGCTGTGTGATAAAACTGCACATTTTAGAGTGGCCTTTTATTGTGGCCAGCCTAAGGCACACCTGTGTAATAATCATGCCGGCTGGATTATCTCAGCAAAGGAGAAGCACTCACTAACACAGATTTAGACAGATTTGTGAACAATATTTGAGAGAAATAGGCCTTTTGTGTACATTGAAAAACTCTTAGATCTTTGAGTTCAGCTCATGAAAAATGGGGTCAAATCAAGCATTGGGTTTATAATTTTTGTACAATATATATTACACATTTTGGGTTTAATATCGCTTTAAGGATTGTGAGGGCACCTCTCTCTGTTATTGTAAACAGTGTTTGTGCAGCCTTGTCCACTCAGTCCAGAACTTTGACTGCTCCACCACTTCATACTTTCTCAAAAACAACAAAGAAACTGTAACTTAATAGAATGTTAACTCTTCTCACCGAAGCCAAAATACATAAAAACGTGAACACAAACGGTCAGATTACAAGGAACAGAAGGTTCTCCAATGTGTTCCTTAGAATCTTCAGAAAACCTGGAAACCCACTCAAATCATAAATTCTAATGTCAACATGTTTCATGCAACTGCCAATTTCTCCTTAAAAAAAGGCTATATATGTAGCTTTAGATGTACTTTTAAACAACAGCTTAGATTTAGAAGGAAAGTTTATGAGGAGCTTATGATGGGAAAGGTATAAAAACAAATGAAGTCCATTTCAAACAGCGAGCACATAAGGTAACTTTTACCGGCTCTGCTCCTTGCACTTCACAAGTCCAGTCTTTCAGCAACAGAGGACATATATTTAGAAGATACTTTAAAGCATAACTCCTTTTTCTCTGCCCTGGCCTGTCTTAGGTTATATGGAAAAACAGATCTGATTTACTTTCTTTATAATCATTACCACTGAATCCAACATCGGGATGGCAGTCTCTCTAGATAGAGTAGCCTTTCTCAAACTTTTTACCCCAGAAGAACAATTTAAATAATTTTCAGGTCTCGGGGGAAACCTTGCTAAAATCAATTTATTGGTAGTAAGCGAAAAAAAATGCTCCTTACATTGATGATCAGTAGAAAGAATGCCACCCCTAAAATGGTGGTCAGAATGCAACCCCTACAGACAGCTCAAAGGTCCTTGGCTTCATGCAACTTGGTCTACCAAGTGGTGTTGACCCTGGGACTATGAAGGCACTATCAAATGGGAAGTCAATCAGCCACAGCTCAATGACTTATCTAACCCCTAGCAGCCTTCTGAGGAATCCTAGGGTTCCACTGAACACACCGCTTGAGATTGGCTGCCCTCGAGCAAAAGAACTCCTCCATGATCTCCCCTACAGTTGAAAGGTAATATATACCAATCAGCCATACCTTTATAACCTAATATTGAGTAGTTCCCCCTTTACATCTAAAACAGCTCTAACCCATCGAAGCATGGACGTCACTAGACCTGTCAAGGTATGCTGTGGTATCTGGCACCAAATCGTCAGTAGAAGATCTTTTAAGTCCTGTAAGTTGTGAGGTGGGGCATCCAAGGATCCCACTTGTTTTACCACCACATCCCACAGATGCTCGATTGGATTGAGATCTAGAGAATATGGAGGCCAAAACGTCACACCAAAAAATTCAATGTTGTGTTCTTTAAACCATTCTTGAACCATTTTTGCAGTGTGGCAGGACGCAATATACTGCAAAAAGAGGCAACTACCATACTGTACTTTAAATGTTTAGCCACTTCAGGAATGACCAACACAGCAAATAAGGAGAAATTATCCAAAAGGTAAGAGGAAAAAAAATGAAATCTCCAGGCAACTAAGAAAAACTAGGATTACTAAACTCATTCATCCTAAAATCCTTTTCTTGGAGTCCACTGAGAGACAAGGAAACCATTCACCTTTGGATTATGCTAGTGCCTACAGGAGGATTGGACTCCCAATCTCCCAGCTTGCCTCAGATTTATAGGAAAAGTAGTACAGAAAGAAGAGTACAAAAGTCCAACTGAGGGGAGGACAACACAGCAAATATAGGTTAGACTTTTCCAAGTAGAGCTAAAGAAAAGATGTCCATTATCTGAGGACACTAGCAAAAAAAACTGAAGCATGCTGTTAGTGCGAGGGGTTATCCTGAAATAGTCTATAGTTTTTGTTTGCCAATCTACATGTAAGAGACAGTATAACCGGAAGGTGAAAGACTTCCTTTGTCTCCTAAGATGAGAAAGAAAATACATTTTAAAGTAATAATGTTATAGTTGGACATCTATTGAAACATCAATGCAGACATGGAGGAGGTAAGAAAAAGTAGAAATATCTTTACAGCTGACCAAAATCCATATTGGACAGGGTGATTGATTTTCTTTTTTGATTACTTTCCCCAGAGCAATCCTAATAAACAGATACACTATATTGTCAAAAGTATTGGGACGTCCGCCTACACACACATGAACTTCAATGGCATCCCAGTCTTAGTAGGTAGGGTTCAATATTGAGTTGTCTTTATGGATTGAATTGTCTTTATGGACTTTGATTTGTGCACTGGTCCAAATCATTTGATGGATGGGGGATTATGGTGTGGGGTTGTTTTCAGGTGTTGGGCTTGGCACCTTAGTTCCAGTGAAAAGAACTCTTAAGGCGTCAGCATAGCAAGACATTTTGGGCAATTTCATGCTCCCAACAGTTTGGGGATGGCCCCTTCCTGTTCTAACATGACTGCACACCAGTGCACAAAGCAAGGTCCATAAAGACATGGATGAGAGAATTTGGGGTGGAGGAACTTGACTGGCCTGCACAAAGTCCTGAACTCAACCCGAATAGAACACCTTTAAGATGAATTAGAGGGGAAACTGCGAGCCAGACCCTCTCGTCCAAAATCAATGCCTGACCTCACAAATGCGCTTCTGGAAGAATGGTCAAACATTCCCATAGACACACTCCTAAACCTTGTGGACAGCCTTCCCAGAAGAGTTGAAGCTGTTATAGCTGCAAAGGGTGGGCCAACTCAATATTGAACCCTACGGAGTAAGACTGGGATGCCATTAATGTTCATGTGCGTGTAAAGGCAGATGTCCCAATACTTTTGACAACATAGTATAAGTGAGTGTTTCCTTTGATACACAGGACATGCACAAATGAGCATATTAAATTAAAAAAGTTGCAAAAATGTATTTTTTTTTATATAAAGGTGTAAATATAATTCAATAATTTGTAAGAACACAAATGCAGTGCCTTGCGAAAGTATTCGGCCCCCTTGAACTTTGCGACCTTTTGCCACATTTCAGGCTTCAAACATAAAGATATAAAACTGTCATTTTTTGTGAAGAATCAACAACAAGTGGGACACAATCATGAAGTGGAACAAAATTTATTGGATATTTCAAACTTTGTTAACAAATAAACGGAAAAATTGGGCGTGCAAAATTATTCAGCCCCTTTACTTTGAGTGCAGCAAACTCTCTCCAGAAGTTCAGTGAGGATCTCTGAATGATCCAATGTTGACCTAAATGACTAATGATGATAAATAGAATCCACCTGTGTGTAATCAAGTCTTCGTATAAATGCACCTGCACTGTGATAGTCTCAGAGGTCCGTTTAAAGTGCAGAGAGCATCATGAAGAACAAGGAACAAACCAGGCAGGTCCGAGATACTGTTGTGGAGAAGTTTAAAGCCGGATTTGGATACAAAAAGATTTCCCAAGCTTTAAACATCCCAAGGAGCACTGTGCAAGCGATAATATTGAAATGGAAGGAGTATCAGACCACTGCAAATCTACGAATACCTGGCCGTCCCTCTAAACTTTCAGCTCATACAAGGAGAAGACTGATCAGAGATGCAGCCAAGAGGCCCATGATCACTCTGGATGAACTGCAGAGATCTATAGCTGAGGTGGGAGACTCTGTCCATAGGACAACAATCAGTCGCATACTGCACAAATCTGGCCTTTATGGAAGAGTGGCAAGAAGAAAGCCATTTCTTAAAGATATCCATAAAAAGTGTTGTTTAAAGTTTGCCTCAAGCCACCTGGGAGACACCAAACATGTGGAAGAAGGTGCTCTGGTCAGATGAAACCAAAATCGAACTTTTTGGCAACAATGCAAAACGTTATGTTTGGTGTAAAATCAACACAGCTCATCACCCTGAACACACCATCCCCACTGTCAAACATGGTGGTGGCAGCATCATGGTTTGGGCCTGCTTTTCTTCAGCAGGGACAGGGAAGATGGTTAAAATTGATGGGAAGATGGATGGAGCCAAATACAGGACCATTCTGGAAGAAAACCTGATGGAGTCTGCAAAAGACCTGAGACTGGGACGGAGATTTGTCTTCCAACAAGACAATGATCCAAAACATAAAGCAAAATCTACAATGGAATGGTTCACAAAAAAACATATCCAGGTGTTAGAATGGCCAAGTCAAAGTCCAGACCTGAATCCAATCGAGAATCTGTGGAAAGAACTGAAAACTGCTGTTCACAAACGCTCTCCATCCAACCTCACTGAGCTCGAGCTGTTTTGCAAGGAGGAATGGGCAAAAATTTCAGTCTCTCGATGTGCAAAACTGATAGAGACATACCCCAAGCGACTTACAGCTGTAATCGCAGCAAAAGGTGGCGCTACAAAGTATTAACTTAAGGGGGCTGAATAATTTTGCACACCCAATTTTTCAGTTTTTTTATTTGTTAAAAAAGTTTGAAATATCCAATAAATTTCATTCCACTTCATGATTGTGTCCCACTTGTTGTTGATTCTTCACAAAAAATTACAGTGTTATATCTTTATGTTTGAAGCCTGAAATGTGGCAAAAGGTCGCAAAGTTCAAGGGGGCTGAATACTTTCGCAAGGCACTGTAAGTTCAACTCCAGCCAAAACTTTTAATTTTGTTTTGGACAAAGTGGGGAACCTCCAACATGTTCCTATTGCTGTAACCTGTTTGGGGAGTATTTCCCTCACTTCCTGTCCTGACAGTAGGTGATGGGAAATCTCTTCTAATAAAAATAAAAAACAAACGCACCTTTTTCTTAGCCTGAGGAATGTTTAAACCGCCGACATCAGAAAATCAGTTTTTATTGCTGTATGTCACAGAAGTTAAAGAAAAAAAAAAAAAACTGCAATTTTTGCTCTATATACAATTAAATTGCATAGATTAAATAGAACAGATGGGGCTAGGTGGTAAACATGGTATATAAAAGAGATATTGAACAACACAAAAGGTGAAAGTTATTGAATAGCAACAAACACCAACTTAACAGTTACAGTTAACTTTCCCATCCTCCGGAAGATTTATCCTCCTTCATCACCAGGCCATTTTTTGCTATATGGCACTGTTACTTTAACTGACAATTGCGCGTGTAGCGCACTACATAAATTACATTTATTTCCATTTTCCCCCCCAAATAGAGCTTTCTTCTGCTGGTATTTAATCACCTCTGCGGTTTTTATTCTTTGTGCTCTAAACAAAAAAAACTGTCAATTTTGAACAAAACTGTTTTTTTTTTACTTTCTGCTATAAAACATATCCCATAAAAAAAAAAAATAAAATAAAAAAATCAAACTTCTTCATAATATTGAGCCAATATTTATTCTGCTACATATTTTTGGTTAAATGGTAAAAAAAAAAAATAACACAAAAAGCGTATATTGATTGGTTTTCACAAATGTTATAGGGTCTACAAGCGATGGTATATATACTGGAATTTATTTTTTTTAATACTAGTAATGGCAGTGATCAGCAAATTATAGCGAGACTGCAATATTGTGGCAGACTAACTGACACTTTTGACACTATGGGAACCAGTGACACTAATACAGTGCTAACAATATACACGGTCACTGTACTAATGACACTGGCTGGGAAGGGGTTAAACATCTAGGGTGGTCAAATGGTTAAATGTGTGCCTAACCAGTGTTTTTGTGTACTATGTGGGGTGCTTTCACTAAGGGATGTGATGAATTTTATTCCCTGCTTTGCAAGGAAACAAAATTCATGGCATCCTCCCTGTTGGGACGGAGCTCTGCATTGTTGACATTTGCAGAGCTCCGCCCTGTGTCTTTCTTTGACAATCAGCAGGTGCCAGCGGACATCCATTGGCCAGCACCCGCTGATCCATTTCTGCTATGATTAATCACAGCAGAAGCAGGGCTCTCCCAGGCAGAATCGCATATATATATATATATATATATATATATATATAAATTATTCTGCACAGAATGGCTGCCCTGTACCAGTAAATCTGCTATAGGGCAGTTGTTAAGTGGTTAAAGCAGGGGTCTTCAAACTATGGCCCTCCAGTTGTTCGGGAACTACAATTTCTATCATGCCTAGTCATGTCTGTGAATGTCAAGTTTTACAATGCCTCATGGGATGTGTAGTTCTGCAACAGCTGGAGGGCCGTAGTTTGAGAATCCCTGGGTTAAAGGATAAGTGCAGTTTACAACCACCCAACAAATAAATGCAGCGGCAAAAAGAGTGGGCTTTAACACCCACATACTGCACATATGTGTTACTGGGTGCCCTTTGTTTATGTGCTAAAAGCGCTCTCAGCTCAAAGACACTTTTGATCCAGGGTAAAGATTGGTAGCCAGCAGGTGCAAAGATGCATGCTTACATCTAAGGCAGTGGTTCTGTGTTTACATCCAGCACTGAAAGTATTCAGCACTATTCAACCTGGAAGACTGAGGATATTCTATAAGTTTGGGTGTCATGGCCATGCTCCTTAAGGTGGATTTACCATGGCACCTATCATTCATGAAGTAATAAAGCAGAGAGTAGTGCTGACGTCATCACGTTATTGCTGCTCTATGCATCAGCAGAGGACCGTTCTGGGCCAGAGAAGAGGCAAAGAGGAAGAAGACTCAGCACAGCATGTAAATAGCCTGATGTCGTCTGAAAAATGTAAGTATCAATTCAAATAAACCAATACATACATCTTTAGGGGACTCCAGAAGAGTAAGTCCGGAGATGGGCTTCAACTCCTTGGCGCTGGCTGCACACACAAATATACGGTCTCTCGGCAAATGGGTCTTGGCATGGAGTGGCTGCAAATTAACGTGAATTGATGTAAATATAGCTGTGCCAAGAGTACAGTAAGTCCCCGTTCACACTGGGTCAACGTGTGAGGCGACCTGGTCGCCTCACAGGTCGCCGTAGGTCACCTCCCATAGGGAAGCTGTGGACCCGTACTAATAGGAGCGACACAAGTCGCTCCGACTTAGAAAAAGGGTCCGGAGCTTCTTTGGGGCGACCCGGAGCTTCTTTGGGGCGACCCGGAGCGACCGTCATAGACTTCAATGTTATGAAGTCCGTGCCGGCCGCTCCGAGGTCGCGGGGCGAGCAGCGCGCCGCGACCTCGGAGGTCGCCCCGGGAAGTAGCGTCGCTGCTATGTGAACGGGGCCTTACGGATGGCTGACAGAAAGTCCAAGGAAAGGGAGGGGGGAAAAGTCTCTGCCTGAGACTTTGTGAATGACACGGACCACTTCCACCCAGTATTGAGCAACCGGAGGGCAGGACTAGAAAATATGCATGAAGTCTCCTCTAGGGTGGGAGCATGTACAAGAATCAGGTGGTACACTTGGAGCCATTTTGTGCACTCTTTATGGCATATAATAAGCACGATGTACAATTTTAAACTGGACAAGACAGTCTCTAAGGGAAACAAGTTGTTTAAATGGGAGATCCCAAATGTTCGACCAGTCACCCCCATCGAGATCTGGAATGTCCAACAGCCATTTGTATTCTTACTTATTTTAGATGTGGTTGTCCATCAAATAAGAAGACAGAACACAGGGTAGAACTGGAAGGAGCCACATTGTTCTCTGTAGCGATGTGTCCTTCTTCTTAAGTGGGATCATAATGACATAAGTGTGGAAAGCCTATGACCTCTGAGCTGCATTTATCAGAAATCAAGCCAAGAGTTCATAGAGAACCATAGGTCCCTGCTGCTACGCCTACAAAATGGCTGGGTATCCTTCACGAAAAGCCACAGGATTTTTATTTTTGCCATTTTGATAGTGTGTGCAATAAAAGGAACAATTAAAGCATGGATACAATGAACAAGTAAAAAGTGACAAATTACTTTCAGAAAAGGTTAAAAATCATAGGCTACAAAAGGTGCTTACATAAAAGACATCACAGTTTGCCTTGAACCAGATGGTTGTAAGTATTTACTTGGAGAAGAAACCGGCTTGATTTTTTGGTTAGCTTAAAATCAATGAAAGACAGAAGTTGGGAGCAAGGGACACAAGTGTGCATAATTTAGACAGATCAGAACAAAGTCAATCAATGGCAACAGTCTAGACTGCACTGACATCTGACGTCACCCCGTAGAAAAAAAAATTCAGATTTTCTTGGGAGAGCTGTTTGGAGCCTTCATTGTGCACAAAGGATATGTATTCCAGAAGTGGAAATCATGCCCCTTAGCGTCACTTTTCCAATAAAAAGAGCCCTGGCCATCTGCCGGGACTCTTGGGATTGCCTGGCTTTGCCATATAACGAGCTATGGAGTTGTCTTGTGCACAGTTACTGCAGCACGGTCAATATACCAGCTGGTTGGGCCTAATGCACTAATGTATGTAAAAGCAAACGATAAATGTGAAAACTATTTTCATGAAATCGCTTGTTTTTACCACAATTCAATACATTTGGCGCCTATTCCTATGCATACATAAGAATAAGTGCTTTCCTCAGGCACAAAGTACTCTTTAAAAGTAAGTGCAGGATGAACTGTTAGGAAGCACAATTTCTTTAGTAGAAAAGCGTTATTTGGTTTATTACCTAAATTACATATACAGAACAAAAGCCACCTTCGGTGTCACTAGTAAACAGGAATGAATCCAGCAAAAACTGCAACTCTCCCATGGGAAAGAACCCAAAATAAATGCCAATGTCTGTGCCCCGGCCATCCTTATAATGAGGCAAGGTGAGACCTTTGCCTCAGGCAGCACTTTCAGTCATTTGTGGTCAGCAGCCAGAGTGGCTTGTTGGATTTACCTTGTGCAGTTTGCCTGCCTACCTGTGCCTTTGTACAGTACAACAGCTCATGCCCCGTTCATCCGTACAGGAAAACAGGGCAGCCAAAAACAGCCTGCCCACACTCTGCCTGAGGCTCTAAGGCAGGGGTCCTCAAACTACGGCCCTCCAGCTGTTGCGGAACTACACATCCCATGAGGCATCGTAAAACTCTGACATTCACAGACATGACTAGGCATGATGGGAATTGTAGTTCCTGAACAACTGGAGGGCCATAGTTTGAAGACCCCTGCTCTAAGGTATTCAGTCACAGAGCGACTCTCTGACAGTGAATAGGACCAGACAAAACAGTCTGTCCTGCCTCCCAGACATACCACCCTGGCGAAGGAGCTGAGCAGCTAAGCCAGAGAATGAGGTTGTGGCTGGTGGATTGAAACAAAAAAAGATGTCCATAGGTCACATGCAAGAAAAGTGTTAATGTGTGTGTACATTATATGTATCTGACTGCTGGGGATGCGAAGATCTGTACTTTTTACTGCTGAGATTTGTACTGGTCACTGCTGGGAATGCTTAGATCTGTACTGGTTACTGCTAGGGATGCCAAGCTCCATATAGGCCACTGCTAAGGATGCCAAGATACATACAGGTCACTGCTAGGGACATCTAGATCTATACTGGTCACTGCTGGAGACAGTGATTGTTTATTTTTTTTTTTTTTTTATGATTCTTTTGTGCTGAAGTTTATGTGTGTCTGTCAGACTGTCACTCATTGCACAGTAGTTAGGAGTGTTTTTATATATATATATATATATATATATATAGTTACATAGTAGGTAAGGTTGAATAAAGACAATAGTCCATCCAGTTCAACCTGTGTAGGTGTGTGTTTGTGTCAGTGTCAATATTCACTGCCCATATCCCTGTATGTTGTGTTCACTAAGATGCACGTCCAAGAGTCTTTTAAAAATTATAATACTCCCCACTGACACCTCCAATTGTGGAAGAGAGTTCCACATCCTTATTGCCCCGACAGTGAAAAACCCCCTATGCAGCTTAAAGTAAAGGCAGAAGTTTTTTTTTTTTTTATCTGAATGCATTCTATGCTTTCATATAAAAAGCCTTCTTTCTGCAGCAGCCCCTCTCAGCCCCTCTAATACTTACCCGAGGTCCCTTTAGTGTCTCAGCTGCCCGGGACTCCCCTCCTCATTGGCTGAGACAGCAGCGCGGTGCCATTTGCTCCCACTGCTGTCAATCAAAGTCAGTCAGCCAATGAGGAGATACAGGGGTGGGGCCAAGCCACAGCTCTGTGTCTGAATGGACACAGGGAGGTGTGGCTCGGCTTGGGTGCCCCCATAGGAAGCTGTTAGCTGTGGGGGCACTCAACAGGAGGGAGGGACCAGGACCAAAGAGGGACCCGAGAAGAGGAGGATCTGGACTGCTCTGTGCAAAACCATTACACAGGGCAGGTAAGTATACCATGTTTGTTATTTTTTTAACTAAAAGAAAAGGAGACCTTACAATCACTTTAAGGTTAAACCGCTTCTCCTCCAATCTCATTGTGTGGCCCTGTGTCCTCTTACATTCCCTGAGACTAAAAAGTTTTCTTCCTACGCTAGCATCACCATTGAAGTATTTGTAAATTGCTATCATATCTCCTCTCAAGTGTTTTTTCTCCAGGGAGAACAAACCAAGTGCTTGTAGTCATGCCTCGTAATTGAAATCCTCCAGTCCCCTTATTAATTTTGCTGCCCTTCTCTGGACTCTCTCCAGCTCTAGCACATCATTCCTGAGGACTGGTGCCCAGAATTGGATGGAATATTCCAGATGTGGCTGAACCAGAGTTTTATAAAGTTGCAGGATTATAGTTTTATCTGTAGAGTAAATTCTCTTTTTTAAGCAAGCTAATAGTCTGCTGGCTTTGCTAGCTGAAGCTTGACATTGCATGCTATTGCTCAGTCTGTCTTCTACTAGGACTTCTACTAGGACACCCAGATATTTCTCCATCCTTGATTCCCCCAGAGGTTCTCCCCCTAGGGAATAACTTGTGTTTATGTTTTTAGCCCCCAAGTGCATCACTTTACGTTTCTGTTGTTTTTTGGTTGCAAGCGCTGCGGCATTTGTGTGCAGTGCAATTAACCCGAAGCGACTTAGGTTCTGTTTATTTATTACATTTTAAGCCACTTTTAGGCACAATTTTGCCATACTTACCATATATCACTGTGGTGCACTGCATTACTTGTTTCTGTGCTCTGTTCCAGGGTGCCCTGGGTTTTTAAGGTAGAGATGTCATTGTTTGTTTGTATGTGCTATAATATGTTTCCTGAAAACCTAAATCTTTACTCCAAATTGTACCTTTCACTTTTTTCTTCAGAATGTTTATCCCGACTCTGATAAACTGGTTGCCTTATAAAAAATATTGAAACATTGATTAGACTACTTGACTGTTTGTATTTTTTTTTTATTATCAGCTAAAATGCAATTTTTAAGTCTTAGTCCCTCCTGACTTTATTATTTCATGGCTATAATGTTAGCTGGAGGGGGAGCCACTTCACACTTCGCCTTAGGCTCCATGTACACGGGACGTTGTTAAAAGTCCCTTTGAATGCTGGAATTTTTAGGACGTTTGAAACGTCCGTTAGGTCGCGTTTGTACCCGCGTTTAGCGGGCTTTTGCGGACGTTTGCGTTTAGAACCGTTCCTAGAGGTAAAAAAAATGATTCCCCTTTAAAATGGAAAAACGCGAACGCTAAACGCGGGTCATCACGTTCAGTCGCGTTTTTGCGTTTGAAATGCCGGGAAACACACGTTCGAATGCAAATAATTGCGTTCTAAAAAACATCCCTGAACGCAACTGCCTGCAAATGACTGTAAACGACCTGGTGTACATGGACAGATAAGATAACATGGAGCTGCGTTCAGGGGCTTCTGAAAAAAACGGCCAACTGCTCCTAAACGGCCATTTCCAAAGTCCCGTGTACATGGAGCCTTAGACAGCAGAAAGGCTAAGATCAACCCTCTTTAGTGTTAAAAGAACTAGGCATATAAGCTTGTCCTTAAGGATAAGGACCTAGGACAATTTACGATATGAAGAGTAATACATAATCTGTCAATGGTAGCTGATGGGATTCTGCAGTAATTCCTCCTCGCAACAGAGGCTCTGAAGTCATAATGCAGTCTGTTTACAAGAGTTTACATACACCTTCAATTGCTGTATGCAATAGAAGGCTGGCAGACTGCCAAGTCCATGCTGTCAGTGAAAATAAGGCAAGTGGATCTGTGATTTCAGTGTCTCTGTTATGAACTTTAAGGCCCCTTTCACACATACGGACCGTTTGTCTGTCTTTTATCCATCCGTTGATGGATGAAAAACGGACATCAATGCATTCCTATGGAAAAACGGCAGAGTTGTATAAAGTACTCGAAAC
Source organism: Pelophylax lessonae (assembly GCF_965119305.1). Classification (NCBI taxonomy): domain Eukaryota; kingdom Metazoa; phylum Chordata; class Amphibia; order Anura; family Ranidae; genus Pelophylax; species Pelophylax lessonae. The sequence goes on from NC_138769.1 coordinate 24,010,876, forward strand.
CCATACTTGAGTAAAAGTACAAGTGCTCGATCAAAAAGTGACTAGAGTAGAAGTGGAAGTGCTCGATCAAAAAGTAACTTGAGTAGAAGTACTAAAGTATTCAACATTTTTTGTACTTAAATATTGCAAGTAGTTTTTTTTTAAATTTTGCTACTCAAGTACTGAAAGTAAAAGTACAAGTACTGTGTTATGTAGTTATTAAAGAAAAAAAGTCAAAAGTTTGAACATCATATTGCTTTTTATTATTTCAAATGCAGCTTTTATTTATACATACAGTAGCATTTATTTTCGTATGCGCTGATAATACACATGTTTTGAGCTTCATGAAACCTGCCATCTACTGTTCTGGCAGTGGTAATTTTTATAATTGTAACGAGTAACTATGCAGCACAAAAAAAAAATATTGGAGTAGAAGTATTGAAATCATTGAAAAAATGTAGTGAAGTAAAAGTGGAAGTAGGAGAAAAAAATTCTACTCTAGGAAAGTACAGATACCGCCTTTCGGTACTTAAGTACAGTAGTGAAGTAGTTCTACTTAGTTACTATACATCTCTGAAAAACGGATAACAACGGATGGTCATCCGTTGACATCCGCTTTCATCCGCTTCCATCAATATCCGTTTTTTTTAATGGATGAAAGCTCTATTTTTCTTCCGTACGAAAAACGGACATAAACTGACAAATAGTCTGTTTTTTCATCTGTTTTCGCATTGGTAGTGTATGTAAAAAAAAAACGGATAAAGAACGGATGAAAAATGGATGAAAAATGGATGAAAACTTCATCCATTTTGACGTGACTGAATTTATGAAATGAACGGTCCATATGTGTGAAAGGGGCATAAAGAATAATCTTTCCACAGTACCCTCAGCTTCTGAGATCAGGACTTGTAAAACACTGTTGATGATTATTATGAAGTCGCAAATACTGTATTGTCCAAAGTCTGGGCATGGGTGTACTTTAAACGTTGATCTAAAAAAAAAAACACCTGTTTCTGAAGGCCTTTACAACATGGCCAAACAAAAAGCATCATGAGCTATGAAAATAAGTCTGGGATGAAGGTCTTGAGAAATCACAATTGATATTGAGTATAAAAAAAAAAAACTTACAACATCCCTGAGAATACTATGAAATCCATAAAGGAAATGGTAAGAATTAAACACAATGGTGACTGCCTAAAGAAAATTCACCAACATTGAGAGACCAATTAAGAACCGATTAGCCAAAAGAGCAAAGAAGAGGCCAATGGCAATGCCAAAGAGCTGCAGAGATCCACATCAACAGTTTAACACTTCATCAATGACATAATAAAAAGAAGCTACTGGAAATATAATTCCTACTACTACAACAGGAACATAGCCAGGAAAACAAACAAGAAAAGGACAAGAGTGACAAAATGACCAGTTTGTGCCATATGCTGTATGTTTCACAGGAGATGAAGGTGTGATGAGATGAAATACACATCAGGGACCCATTTCTTATTGGCATCCAGCACAATATCCCAAGATGGATCTAAACTTATAAAGAACCTGGCCCCATAGCGTAGTAATACTAATTTACTACATGATCAGTAACTTGTTTCTGCATGCTAAATTCTTAGAAGTGAAGGGCAGAAAAGCTCTGGCTGTGATTGTGTCCCCCTCCCCCCCCTTTTTTTCCACCCTTTCCCTTCCCCCTCCCCCCCCCCCTCTTGGTCTTTTGTCATACTATACTAACAATCATGTATTTCATTATAGACACGCACATATTTATACACTTCACATCTGCTCCTGATGATTGGTTACAACCATGAAACGCGTAGAGCTGTTTAGGATGCCATGTTATGACTATCATGTGCCTACCATCTTTTTATGTATTGCAATACATTTTAACCCCAAATGTATTAATTTATTTATCATATATGCTGGTGCTAGTCCACAATATCCAACAGGACATCATTATGTGCAATCATATCATGCTATGCTGTGATGGGCTGACTTTTATGCATTTATTAATGCTATCAACCAGTAATGATGTATCAATGTCATTATGTTGTGATTTAACATGTATATTTATTAACTCCATATGATATTATGACTTGTATGCATTTATTAAATGTTATCAACCAGCAATGATGTATCAATGTCAGTATGTTGTGATGTAACGTGTATTTATTCATTAAGAGCCGGTCCACACTAGCGCGACTTGTCAGCCTGACAAGTCGCGCTCCCTCGCGGTCCATTGACTGCTACAGGACCCGTTCTAATAGAAACGACACAAGTCGCTCCGACTTAGAAAAAGGGTCCTGTACTACTTCGGGGCGACCTCGGAGCGACTTGCATAGACTCCCATTATGTGAAGTCCCTGCAAGTTGCTGCAAAGTCGTGGTGCATGGTAATGCACAAGTCGCCCCCGAAGTAGTAAGGAGTCGTATCGCCTCAGTGTGAACCGGCTCTAAATGTGATATTATTTGTTTATGCTGTGTTATGAATTTCATGTACATATATGCAATATCTATGTCAGCCCATTAATATATTATATATTTTCCCTGATTTCAGCCACATGTTTCATTTAAAGTCCCAATTTCCTTTTGTTTTATTTATGACTGCCTAAAAAAGATCCACCAGTGACCAATTAAGAACCGATTAGCCAAAAGAGCAAAGAAGAGGCCAATGGCAATGCCAAAGAGCTGCAGAGATCCACATCAACAGTTCAACACTTCATCAATGACATAATAAAAAAAAAAACTACTGGAAATATAATTCCTACTACTACAACAGGAACATAGCCAGGAAAACAAACAAGAAAAGGACAAGAGTGACAAAATGACCATTTTGTGCCATATGCTGTATGTTTCACAGGAGATGAAGGTGAGATGAGATGAAATACACATCAGGGACCCATTTCTTATTGGCATCCAGCACAATATCCCAAGATGGATCTAAACTTATAAAGAACATGGCCCCATAGCCTGGTAAATACTTATTTACTTCATGATCAGTAACGTGTTTCTGCATGCTAAATGCTTAGAAGTGAAGGGCAGAAAAGCTCTGGCTCTGATTGTGTCCCCATTATCCAGTATGGAAGAAATTATAACATTTTATAAAATTGCATGTGATGGGTACACAGAGTCCTGAGAGAGGAGTACAACAAATAGCTGTGTGGCGTTGAGGAGACCGCACAGTCCAAATCTATAGGATTAACAAGTGTGTAAAAGTGCCTGTTTTAATGGGCAAAGGCTATTTGCTTCAGGTTTTTGCTGCAATTGAGGTCAACTTGAGATGCCTTTGAGACCATTCAGAATTCATTGACAGGTGCATTTGACCTGGAGTTGATCTCATTGATCTCTTTCTAAACTATTGTTAACATGCTTTAGGCTGATTTTGTATTCCATTTAACTTGTATGGGAAGAGATGCAGAACAAAAATGTCAATGCTGGTCCTTAGACTGGCGGTCAGGGGAGTACAGGTACTAGCAGACATATTCTGGTGTTTGATCTTGAGACTTATACTTTAAAACATTTTAAATCACTGAAAGAATTACTTTATACACAGTCAACAGTCTCAAAAGTAAGAAGGAAATGGATGTTATTCCCATTGAGGTGATGTGATGTTTAAGTTATACAAGCCAGATTGCTCAGGCCTGGAAGAAACCTACAGTCCCCTTCCAGGGAGTAAGAGACTGTTTGACGACCATGTTTGACAATCCAGGGTTCCTAAACCCCCCACTCCTACTTTGTGCTTAACCTTCTTCCCTGTCTCTGCTTTCTGTCTCTTTTTTTTGTCTGGGCTCTTTAGCCTCTTTACCTGTTTATTGGCGCCCAGGACTACCTAGACGGGGGTCATTGACACATGGGTCCTGGCTGCTTTGGCAAAATTTGGGGTTTTCCCTGACATACATACAGTGCATCCGGAAAGTATTTGCAACGCTTCACTTTTTCCACATTTTGTTATGTTACGGCCTAATTCCAAAATAGATTAAATTCATTATTTTCTTCAAAATTCTACAAACAATACCCCATAATGACAATGTGATAGAAGATTGTTTGAAATCTTTGGAAATTTATTAAAAATAAAAAAAAATGAAACAAAAATCACATTACCTGTACATAAATACACAGCCTTTGCCATGACACTCCAAACTGAGCTCAGGTTCATCCTGTTTCCACTGATCATTCTTCATATGTTTCTACAACTTGATCGGAGTCCACCCGTGGTCAATTTAGTTGATTGGACATGATTTGGAAAGGCACACACCTGTATATATAAGGTAACAGTGCATGTCAGAGCACAAACCAAGCCATGGAGTCCAAGGAATTGTCTGTAAACCTCTTAAATATGATTGTATTGAGGCACAGATCTGAGGAAGACTACAGAAAAATTTCTTCAGCAGGACCCAATGAGCACAGTGGCATCCATTATCAGTAAATGGAAGAAGTTTGGAACCACCAGGACTCTTCCTAGATTGGGCTCCCCAGCCAAACTGAGCAAACGAGGGAGAAGAGCCTTAGTCAGGGTGGTGACCAAAAAACCGATGGTCACTCTGACAGAGCTCCAGCATTTCTCTGTGGAGAGAGGAGAACCTTCCAGAAAAACAACCATCTCCTCAGCACTCCACCAATCAGGCCTGTATAGTAGAGTGGCCAGATGGAAACCACTCCTCAGTAAAAGGCACATGACAGCCCATCTGCAATTTGCCAAAGGGCACCCGAAGGACTCTCAGACCATAAGAAACAAAATTCTCTTGTCTGATGAAAAAAATATTGAACTCTTTGGCCTGAATGGCAAGCGTCATGTCTGGAGGAAACCAGGCACCGCTCATCACCTGGCCAATATCATTCCTACAGTGAAGCATGGTGGTGGCAGCATCATGCTGTGGGAATGTTTTTCAGTGGCAGGAACTGGGAGACTAGTCAGGATCGAGGAAAAGAGGAATGCAGCAATGTATAGAGACATACTTGATGAAAACCTGCTCCAGAGCGCTCTGGATCTCAGACTGGGGCGAAGGTTCATCTTCCAACAGGATGACGACCCTAAGCACACAGCCAAGATAACAAAGGAGTGACTACGGGACTTAAAAGGTACTGCAAAGAAGAATGGGGAAAATTGCCCAAAATAGGTGTTTCAAGCTTGTAGCATCATACGCAAAAGCACTTGAGACTGTAATTGGTGCCAAAGGTGCTTCAACAAAGTGTTGAGCAAAGGCTGTGAATACTTACGTACATGGGATTTTTCGTTTTTTATTTTTAATACATTTGCAAAGATTTCAAACAATCTTCTTTCCCATTGTCATTACGGGGTATTGTTTGTAGAATTTTAAGGAAAATATTGAATTTAATCCATTTTGGAATAAGGCTGAAACATAACAAAATGTGGAAAAAGTGAAGCACTGTGAATACTTTCTAGATGCACTGTATATGTTATGTTTAGGTTTAATGTGATTGTTTGAAAGGAGTTCTTCCCTCCTTCATTTATGTTATGTGTACAAATCTATGTTATTTATGTCACCAGTCATAGCCCCTGCGTGGGCGGACTAGGTGCTTTCTTTGTATAACTGCAAATTTTTTGACATATTTGCAATAAAAATGATTGAACCAGAAATTAAACAAAGAAGCCAGGAACTGATAATACGAACTTTACAAACGCAAAGAAGAGGGTGCCCTAGCCTAGTGCATTACCCTAATAAACCATTCATTAATAAAATCAGGATAGATGTATACTCACAAATGACCGTGAACAACAAACTCATCAAAAACCATTAAGGACAATGTTGCTCGATCCACTACACATACCCCTTGGCTCGGGAAGACGTCAACTGGATCTACAGTGTATTTGGCTTACATGTTTCGAGGGGAATCCCCTCTTCATCAGAGCCAAAACTACTAACTATACACTTTATTACCAAAAGTATTGCGACACCTGCCTTTACACACACATGAACTTTAATGGCATCCCAGTCTTAGTCCATAGGGTTCAATATTGAGTTGGCCCACCCTTTGCAGCTATACCAGCTTTAACTCTTCTGGCAAGACTGTCCACAAGGTTTAGGAGTGTGTCTATGGGAATGTTTGACCATTCCTCAAGAAGCACATTTGAGAGGTCAGGCACTGGCTCGCAGTCACCACTCTTATTCATCACAAGGTATTCTATCGGGTTGAGGTCAGGACTCGCCAGTTAAGTTCCTCCACCCCAAACTCACTCATCCATGTCTTTGTGGACCTTGCTTTGTGCACTGGTCCAAATCACTTGGTGGAGGGGGGATTATGGTGCGGGGTTGTTTTTCACATATGGGCTTGGCCCCTTAGTTTCACTGAAGGGAACTCTTCAGGCATCAGCATACCAAGACATTTGGGACAATTTCATGTTGAAACAGGCAGGGATGGCCCCTGCCTGTTTCAACATGACTGCGCACCAGTGCACAAAGCAAGGTCCATAAAAACATGGATGAGCGAATCATTATATTTAATACAATGTAGATACCGCAAAAGCCTTCAAAGATCAATTTCTCCAGGTCATCTTTCACAGATCACGTGACCAAGGCCTTGACACAGGTCATGATGTCAGATGCAGGCAGGGCCGGCCCTACCATGGGTCTCACTGGGTCCATTGGACCCAGGCAGCACTTGGAGAGGGGCAGCAAATTGACTCCCATGATTTTTTTTCCAGCAGTTTTGTTTGTCATCGGTTTTGGCGGCATTTCCCCATCTCATACTGCCGCCCATAGTACAAACTTATAAGTATGAGGAGGGGAAGCGTCTCCTCTGGGGAAGTCCCTCATGTGATCGTGGTGTGCACAATGACATCAGAAATCAGCGCACTCCATCTTATGCAGGGCAGACTGGATCTTCTCAGGCAATGGACGTGGCAGGCATAGGACTGAGGACAGACAGTGGGTGTTTGGTGGACCAGTCCGTTGGTGAGTTTTGGAAGAAGATAACAGTACATATAATATTGTCTAAATTGTATATTTATATAAAATAATGGATGTAGGGGCCTGTTGTTTCATTCTTGGTCCCAGGCAGCACATTGTCTTGTGCAAGCCCTGGATGCAGGAATACTGTTATTACAGTTATATGAAGGATTCATTAACTTTTCTTTACAATGTATAATGATAGAACTTTTTAGGGATTAGGGATTACAGGCCCACTTTATGAAAGGACAAAACATTTCAGACACAAGGATGTTTCTGTTCCAGTTCCATCAGACCTGCAATATTGAAAATGTGTATGGATCACAATTTTCTGCTTTTTCTGATCACTTCCATGTACTATCCAAAAATGTCATGGAAGTCTTTCCATGGTACAGGGACTTAATTCGATGTCTGTATTTTAGCCCTTATTTCAATGAAATTCACATGACCGCGCACAACCCAAAAACTCCCAAACAGACGCAGGAACGAGGACAGACTGCCACAAAGCTGCCATTGATCTGACTTTGTGACGTTCTTATAAGCAGCTGCGAAAACAGGGCATCGCTTCAACTTTTCCCCAACCAAGAGACTACTATCCATTTTTTTTTTTTTAAATCCAGCAGCTTTTTAATAAAAAGCCAGAGTAAACAATTGAAAAAAAAATAGTCTACGATATTTCTTTTAAATTCTAACCAACTTTCTGCTGAAAAAAACTTTCATTTGAAGAAGCTGTACCAAGGTGGGTGCCAGGGAACGTTCATGGTACCTTCCTGTTTGTTTTCAGCAGACTAGAGCTTTTAACTATTACAAGATTATCTCAATTCCATGTGACTCACGCTGCCTCCATACTTTGGCTAACCACAACAAAAGCGTCTTATATTAACTATAGATGAACGAGGGCTGGATAAAACAAATAAACCAGGCTTCTGAAGAAGGCAATGTGCTTCCTGGTAAACAGAGAACAGCGGAAAAGCCCTTTGAAGTCCTTTCCACAGGGTGCATTAATTAAGGAAAGATACACCAGTCCAGAAGTCAATGTCTGTTCATGTAAATCTTCGAGCCAGCAATGGAACAATATGTACAGAGGACAACTGGTAACCTTAGACAGACCTCCCAAGAAAAAAAAAAAAAAGAATGTACATATTAATGGACAATCCCATTATTGATGTCCATAGCAGTAGCCATTAATACAATTATAGTGTACATATTGCAGACTTCTAATGTCGAACTCGATATTTATTCTTACAACTCTGAGCATCTGACGCTCGCATTAAATTTCTCATACCACCTGTCAACACCCTCCTGCTTGGGAACACTGCTTACAGGAATGCAGCATGAAAGTCTGTCCGAAGCTTAGTGGCACCTCTTCTCTGAACTTGGCCTCATTCCTCCCACCACCTTATTGGACAATGTGGCCAACCTTCATATTAAAGAATTGACCAGGAGGCTCATGGAGGTGTGAAGGAGTGGGACAATAGGTGTATTTATGAGCTACCTTTATTGTAAGGTTTAACTGCTAGTGCATTATTCTCTTGACATGACTGAGGATGGTGCTTGTAACCAGCAAACAACATGTCCTGCATTTTCACATGCTTAGTGTGTATGGGTTGGTACCTCACGCCAAGTTAGGTGGGACTTTTGCCTTAAAAGTCCCACCTAACTTGGCGTGAGGTACCAACCCATACACACTAATCACCTAGGGACGACGGCAAACCCGTATATTGATAAGCTAATAGAGGTCAAAATTTTCCCCCCATTTTCACATGCTTAGATTCAGGGCCACCTGGAATATAGTGTATTGTAGAACTAGAAACTATAGGGGTAAAATGGTTAGAGCAGCATAAGTTTAATGCCCAGATGAAAACAATAGACAATCAACACATAGAATGCTAACCTCTTAACCCCCCCCCCTCCCCAACACTTAAAGTGGTTCTAAAGTCAGAAGGTTTTTTTTTTTATCTTAATGCATTCTATGCATTAAAATAATAAGAAATCCTTCCGTGTGCAGCAGCCCCCCTAATACGTACCTGAGCCCCACCTCGATTAAGTAATGTTGCACAAGAGTCTCAGCAGCCTGGGACTCCCCTCCTCATTGGCTGAGACAGCAGCTCCCGCTGCTGTCAATAAAAGTAAAAGAACCAATAAGGAGATGGGGGGGGGGGGGAGGGGCAGGGACGAACCGCAGTTTCGTGTCTGAATTGACACACAGAGCCGCGGCTCGGCACAGGTGCCCCCATAGCAAGCTGCTTGCTGTGGGGGCATGCGGCAGGAGGGAGGGGCAAGAAGGGCCAGCGAGGGACTCGAGAAGAGGCTGCTCTGTGCAAAACCACTGCACAAAGCAGGTAAGTATAACATGTTGATTATTTTTAAATGAAAAAAATAAAAAAATTTGACTTTAGTATCACTTTAAAGTGTCAGGCTAAAAATTAGGGGGCAGTATGAATCTTTTTTGTATCTAAGCCAGCACAATAATAATGATTTAAAGCATAATTTCAAGCAAATAAAAAGGCAGCCAATGCATTTAGGTACTGGGTTAATGAATCTTTAAAGTTATACTAAAGGTAATTAAAAAAATAAAAGTAGAGAATAGAAAAAAAAGTTATACTGATGTGCTCTGTGCAACAATATTAAACAAAAAGGTGCTTTTCTCCAATTCTGGAAGTTTCTGTCTGCACTGTTGGCACCCTGGGTGGTAAGGAGGCACTGATAAGCCACAACCCCACTTCCTTCCCACAGCAGTTTGAGTGACAGCAACTTGAGCCATGAGTTTCCACTGTGAAAGCAGAAAGTGAAGGGAGCTTTGCTAATGCTGGAGACATCGCTGGAGGGGTGTCCTGGAGCCAGGTAAGTCTTTAGGGAGTAGGGACAAAGGCGATTAGGACAAGTAAGGAGACGTTTTTTTACCTTAATGCAGAAAATATATTAAAGCGGATATTCATCTATAAATCAAAGTGTCTCCTGTCCACCCCTCCTCTGCTCCGCTACCTGTGTAGCTGCTTTTTTTTTTTTTTGAGGGGGTGGGGGGAGATTTGGTCCCACCTTTAATATAGCTTGTTTACCTAAGCGAATGACATGTACTATGCCCACTTTGCCTCCTGGGATAGGTACATCACATGTCCAAGGAGGCCCTACTGTTTCATTCACAGAGGGGGGTCCATCCGCTGAACCCGGAAAAGGCGGCAGGCCCCTCAATGATGTCAGAAACAACATGTTGGTGCGGGACCGAGCAGTGGCAGGGTAAGAGAGAATCCCAGCAGGATAAAGCTGGATCCACTGCATCCCCTTTTTTTTTTAAATGTTAAAGAGATCTGGAGGAAGTTCTGCCAATCACTCACTATGTTACGCTACTCTAGCCTGTGTCTATGGTGTGTATGTGATGGGACTAACAGAGAGGTGAAGCCACCATCAATCACCATCTTCTTATTTCCCACCCCAATCACCATCGTATTTCCGGCCCCCAGGAGGGAGGGAGGCAACTGTCAATTACCACTGTGTATACACCCACAAATGTGACTCCATAGTCACATGGGTTGCACAGATAAATAAAAGGAAGAAATGCATAGCTTAGGAGGGAACTGAGACTGGAGAATGCTTAGTAGATGTGGCAATGGCTGGTCTACACATTCTCAGGCTGCAGTGGGGACACAGACATGGAGGGAGGGGACAGTGAACAGCAGGATCAGCCAGTTTTTTTTTGCAATCTACAGAAAACTAATACTCTAGTGGATGAGTGAATATGAGCATAATGTAATTTAGCATGTTATTGACAGTTTATGATTTGGGTTTACTGAAACTTTAAAATTACATTTTATACCACAAAGGACATATGTCACTCCTCGCTTCTATACATTTTATAACAAGGGGGGGGGGGGGTGCCATTTGTGAAGAATGGGCAGCTGTACAAGGGCCCTCTGGGAAATCAGGGTGTTATACAAAGTGTGGGCTGGTGGGTGCTGGGACCCCTACCGCTGTCATACAGACCTCAGTCTTAGAACAGGCCACAAACATTCATGTGGCACTCTGTTGAAGTTCTTCCTGCAAACAACTTCATATGCCGCTGGATATAACTGCCCCCTCCCGATGTGTGTCACCCCTAGCCAAGGCTTTTTCTCTATAATTAAACCCCAAACAGGGGTGAAACATGTCTGCTTAGGAGTTATGTCTGCCGGCAGAGACTGTGCATTACAAGTTGTTACCGCTACAACAAAGTCAGCTGAAAAAAGAAATGCAGGTAAGTACAACCTGAATATCTGTGGCCTACATATTGATGGTGGAAATGGATCCTGTGTTGGGTCTGGGCACCTACAACTGGTAAGCACAGTTTACCACCTTCAGTGATACCAACTTTGGTGGACTCGACTTTAAAATTGGTGAGAAGGGGGAAGGCATTCTTCGTGATGCCCTTGCTGTACTCCTGGTTGGCAGAATCAAAGTGGCCTAGGGCTGCGACCAACTCCTTCACTTCCTCCCCAAATGAAGCTGAGATTTGCAAAAGCCTTCTCTATTTGAACTGTCTGACCCCCAGTTTCATATTTTAATCAATGACAGAGTTCCAGGCTTCTCTTCATCTGCATGGTTTTCTTTACACATGGGCAGTAGCTGAGTAGGGGGCCAAAAATTGTTCTCATAGAAGGGCCCTTTAGTGACTATACTCACTACTGTTCATCCAGGGCTGGAACAAGGGGTGGACAGCTGCCCTGAGCACTGTGATATTATGTAAGGTGGGCGGGGGGGGGGTGTGGTCGTCACAAGGAAATTGAGTTGAAAGGGGGAAATTGGGGGGCTGCAGGGGGTAAGTATTGTTCTCGGAGGGGAAATTTGGGGGGGGCTATAAGTGGTGATTTAGGGGGATCTGTGTTGGGAGAGGGAATGGGGAAGATTTGCGCTAGGTGGGGGATATGTACTGGGAGGGGAGAAGATGTGTACTAGGTGGGGAACTTTTAGGGGTAGAGGTTTTGTGCTAGAAGGGGGAGTTTTTTTGGGGGGGCTTTTTGAGCTGGGGGGACTTGGGGGATAGAAGGGGGCAAAGATTGGGGTGAGATGGGAGATTTCAGCAAGGAGGTGGATTTGTACTGGGAGGACAGGTAATTTATGCTTAGGGGGTAAGCATGGAGGTTAGTGCTCAGTGTTTTAGTGGGAGATTTATGCTAACACATAATGCTAATTCATCTTGAAAATGGGGGGAGCGCAGTTTGGCATGTTCACCCTGGGCTCTAGATGACCTTGTCCCGGTCGTCCACCACAACTACTCAGATCATCAGTTGATAACAGTACAGAATTATCCCAGATGAGAGTAGGTTGGTGTCACCAGTCTGCATTCACTCCATTCTACGAGTCCCACCTGAAAAACAAGCTTTCCTAATGGTTTATCTCTAGCCATTATAGTGAATTTTGGTAATTTTGGCTCTTCTCTGTAACTGTGATTGCCCAGCAACGGTCTATAAGAGAGAAGCTAGGTCAGGCCCCTGCACATTTTGATCCCGGTGCTCCAAGTCAAGTTATGATTTTGCAGCTCTTAAACAAGATTTATGATATATAATAGACTCCTTCAGAACGACTGAGCTGGCGGCTTTGATATCATGAACAGCAACAAGAAATGTGATTATACGCCAGGTGTCTGCGTGAAACAAAAGAATACATATAGACAACTACAGGGTTTGCATTGCTGCTTTCCCATTTAGATAACTGAATAGGAGACGACGAACACAATCACTAGAATGTATTTTATACGGCACAAAAGAAATCCTTAACAAGAGATCTGATCTCTGAAATATGTTCTGCGCTGGCAAAGTTGGTAAGAGTAGAAGAATACCATTTATTTCTTTTTAAGTACTGCCTTCATTAATAATGTATACAGTGCAAGCCACTAAAGGGTTTATCTAAAACAGACCTTTCTCTACACTGAAAGTTTCATACAAGCTTATGCAACCGTAACGCTGCACAAATATGTTAGTAAAATATATTCATTCAATGTATTGATATAAAAAAAAAAATAGAAGATCCTTCTTCAGGCAAATTGACGTTGAGCTGGGTTGGAGACAACTCTGTCTTTAAAGTAAATAAGTAAACAAAAGTGCCCCGGCAATATAAGATAACTACTCAAGTAATTTTCAGAATCCAAAACTTCTGGGAGCGTTTGATTACTGGCCTTCTGCTGCACCTGGCAGTGGTTCCTCCTGCCAAGTTCTACATCACTAAAGGGTATGGCAATAACATAGAGGCTGGCGTGTGGAACAACTAAGCACAGCAGGGGACCAGATATCTGACACTCCCAGAAGTGTCGGAATTCTAACGATTCTTTGAGCTGTGGTTTTCTTTGATTACAGCAGAGATAGGGGAGGGGGTTGTATTTATTATTTTAAAGGGGAGATCCACCCACAAGTGGAACTTCCGCTCATTTGCTTCTTCCCCCTCTCTGATGCTACATTTGGCACCTTTCAAGGGGGAGGGGGAACGGGTAACTGTTTTTGACAGGTACCCTTCCCCACTTCCGGGAGATGGCGCCATGGCGCTGCCCCTCGGAAGTTTTGCCCCCTCCTCCTTCCCCTGCCGCAGAGTCAATCCGAATGCGCAGCGCGCTTCACGCATGTGCAGTAGGAACCCGCCCGTGAAGCCGCAAGGCTTCACTGCCGGGCTCCCTTACCGGCAATGGCGGCGGCAGCACCCGACAGCCGATGGAGACATCAGCTGCGGTGCCGACACTGCTGGACTCCAGGACAGGTAAGTGTCCTAATATTAAAAGTCAACAGCTATAGTATGTGTAGCTGCTGACTTATTTTTGGAGGGGGAGGCTGGAACACCGCTTTAATAACTATACAGGATTTATATACCGCCAACAGTTTATGCAGCGCTTTACAATGTAGAGGGGGGCAGTACAATAACAAAACAGTTCAATACAGAAGGTGCTCATGGAGCTTACAATCTAAAGGGAGGAGGAGGTGGTACAAAAGGTAATAGTTGCAGGGGATGATCGGATGGAGGTGACCCAAGTACAGTTCTTAGATGAAGGTGGGGTAGGATTCCCTGAATAAGGGAATCTTCAGGTATCGCCTAAAGGCAGGCAGGGTAGGGGCTGACCAGACATACTGGGGCAGGGAGTTCCAGAGGATGGGAGAGGCTCTGGAGAAGTTCTGGAGGTGAGCATGGGAGGAGGTAACAAGGGAGCTAGAGAGCAGGAGGTCTTGGGAGGAGCGAAGAGAAAGATTTGGGCGATATCTGCAAATAAGGTTTGTGATGTACCTGGGGGTGATGTTGTGGATGGCCTTGTATGTTGTTGTGGTTAGTATTTTGAATTTTTATACACTGGGGTAGGGGAAGCCAGTAAAGGGATTGCCAGAGAGGGGAAGCAGTCACGGTTTGGTTAGTAAGGTGTATTAGTCTAGCAGCAGATAATAATAAGCAGATAATGATAATACACTGAAGGGGGGATAGCCAGTGTAAAGGTTGGCCAGTGAGGAGGGAGTTGAAGTAGTCAAGCCGGGAAATAACCAATGATTGAATAAGTTATTTTGTGGTGTTGTTAGGAATGGACGAATTCTGGAAATGTTGCGGAGGTTAAGGTGGCAAGATGTAGCCAGCGACTGGATGTGGGGGCTGTAGGAGAGGTCAGAGTCTAGGATTATACCCAGGACGTTGGCGTGTGTGGAGGGACCAATGGTTGTGACGTTAATCTCAATGGTAAAGTCATTGGGAGGGGACGCGTTTCGTCAGCAAGTGACTTCGGTAGACTTGCTGACGAAACGCGTCAAGGCGTGGTCACGTAATCACGCAGGAAGCCCTTGTCACATGCCGATCCCTCGAGGCTCACGGCCAGGTACCGGGCTGCGGGCGTACAGGATGGGAGAGACCGGTAGGACTATCGGTTTACTTGCTGTCATGCTTTGAGACTTCTTGTCATTTTGTAAGTGCAATTATTGAAAGGATATTGTTTGGGAATAAAGACACATATTTTGCTGGATTACGCTATCTTGCTCTATTATTTCTCATGCAAACGGTCGATATGCTGGTGAGGTGGTTTTCATCTGTTGCCTGACGGTGGTCCCATTTGAGTTCCAACATAGAGGTCCAAGGAGATTAAGGCGATCCCGCTGGCTGATATGTTTTGCATATATACAGATTTGATCTGGTAAGTGTTCCCATATTAGGGTGCACACAGCGGTGTGGTGAAGGTCTTTTGGGTCTCTGCAAGGATACACCTACTCCAGCAACCTCTTCTCATTTTGGGACTGTATATATGGACTTCCCTTTCATTTGTTAATTTCATTCATTCATGTTCATTCATGGACTATAGCGCTGCTAGTGTGTGAAGGAGTCTTTTAGCCCTCGGGCTGTGTGGATCTATCTTTATGCACCTATATACATGTTTATTTATTATTATAGCAGCAGCTTCATTTATTGTGATTTTAGATAATTTTAGCGCCGGGTGAGCAAAGTCGGATTGCCGGTTTCTTTAGTGTACACTTTGCTCCCTTTTTTGTATATATATATATATATATATATATATATATATATGTGTATATATCAAAAATAGTGCGCAGTGCCATGCAAGTCATATCTATGTCTCAGTGGGATCAGTGTCTGCTCTGAACCTCTAGTGCACAGCATAGATATGACCTCAATACAGAGCCATTTAGTCACTTCTCACACAGGTGCTCCTTATCAGCACAAGATAGGAACACTACTGTTTATAATGGTACGGTTTGATAAGTAAAGAATGAGTACCCCCACCTTCAGCTTGATATCAGGAAAAATGGTGGACTTGGGGGAGTATAATACAGTGATTGCACAAATTCTCTCAAGTATTTTTGCAGTGCAGCTGTATAATTGCACACAGAAAGGATGAACAGGTTTTATGACTTTGGCATGTGAAAGATCTGCTATAATTCTACAGGAACCCACAACAAACATTTAGTGCTCTCATTCAGGAAAACACATGCAAAAAAACATACCCTAGAGTCAGAGGCATAACTACAACCTTTAGGGCCCGGGTGGAAAAAACTATGAAGGGCCCCCCTGGACCCATCCTGGGGCCTTTTCTCATGTTTTGCAGCAGATCACCGCCTCCTGTCATCTTGAGAACCCTACACGGTGGTGGAACACTAGGGCCCGTTTGCAAGTGCTACCTTTGAGACCCTGGTAGTTCTGCTACTGACCTTACTATTACTAGGGGGCATTTTGGAGGATGTAAGGGAGCACTCTGGAAGATATAAGGGGGCTCTCTGGAGGTACAAAAACAGTACCTCCAGAATGACCCCTTAATGCACCCAGAGTGCTCCCTTACATCCACATTTGGGAGCCCCTTGGGATCAGTGGCAGTACTGGTGGTGGTGGGAGGGGGGAGGAATCCATGGTGGTGGAGGTGAAGGGGGTGGGATCAGTGGCAGCGGTGGTGGTGGTGAGGGCTGGGATCAGTGGCAGCAGTGGTGGTGGTGAGGGGACTGGGATCAGTGGCAGCTGTGGTGATGAAGATGCACCTATGTATTCAAGTTTATGGGAATAAAATACTTCCAGTTTATTTACGCCTGAGTGCGGTCAAACTTTCTTATTGAACACTTGACGACTGGGATCAGTAGCAGTGGTGGTGGTGAAAAGGGGTGGGATCTGTGGTGGTGATGAGGGGGGTAGGATCTGTGGCAGCTGTCAGTGCTGGTGGTGAAGGGGGTGGGATCCGTGGGAGTGATGAGGGGGGTGGGATCTGTGGAAGCTGTGGTGGTGACGGATCTGTGGGGGTGGTATCAGTGGAAATGCTGGTGGTGAAGGGGGTGGGATCCGTGGCAGTGGTGGTGAGGGGGGTGGGGATCAGTGGCAGCAGTGGTGGTGAAGGGGGGTGGGGTCAGTGGCAGCAGTGGTGGTGAAGGGGGGTGGGGTCAGTGGCAGTGGTGAAGAGGGTTGGGATCAGTGGCAGCGGAGGTGGTGAAGAGGGTTGGGATCAGTGGCAGCGGTGGTGGTGAAGAGGGTTGGGATCAGTGGCAGCGGTGGTGGTGAGGGGGGTGGGATCAGTGGCAGTTGTGGTGGTGAGGGGGGTAGGATCAGTGGCAGTTGTGGTGGTTGTGAGGGGCTGAGATTTTTTTTTTTTAAATGTCAGTATTCAAAAATGCTGATTTCGGTGTTTTGAATACTTTGAAGTGCAGAGAAGTGCAGAGGAGGGGTTTGGGGTCTTTTAGACCCCCTGATTCCTCCATAAAGAGTACCCGCCACTGCCTATTACTGTCACAAGGGATGTTTACATTCCTTGTGATAGCAATAAAAGTGATCAGATAAAAAAAAAAAAAAAAAAGGTAAAAAAAAATAAATAAATAGAATTTTTTTTTTTTTAAAAGCGAGCACTCCTTTGAGCTTGTGCACCAAAGACAACGTAAATCGTGCCCGCAAATGAAAACGGTGTTCAAATCACACATTTGAGGTATCGCCGCGATCGCCAGAGCAAGAGCAATAATTCTAGAAAAAGACCTCCTCTGTAACTCTAAACTGGTAAAAAAAAAAAAAATGTAAACGTCACCTATGGAGATTTTTAATTATTGAAGTTAGTCGGCATTCCACGAGTGTGCGCAAATTTAAATTGTAACATGTAAGGTATCTATTTACTCAACGTGACATCATCTTTCACAATATACAAAAAATTGGGCTAACTTTACGGTTTCGTTTTTTTTTTTTTTTAATAAGTTGAAATGTTTTTTTTCAAAAATAATTGCGTTTGAAAGACTGCTGCGCAAATACCGCATGACAAAAAATATTGCAACAACCGCCATTTTATTCTCTTGAGTCTTTGTTAAAAAAAAAAAAATACTGATTTTAACTTGTAAACAACAAGTGTCAGAAATAGGCCTGGTCCTAAAGTGGTTAAGTAAACACTTAAATTTGGTAAGTATAACCCACCAAAAAATACTAAAAATAATTGAAGTGTATGCAAAGTTAGTGAGATAGAAAGTAAGGGGAGATCCTACATTGTAGAATTCTCATGGCAGCAAGAGATGAGGGAAAACTTGAGGACAACTGCCTATGATGGGAATTCCCTTCACTTCAGGGAGATTTCTTCTCACTTCCTGTTTCATCTCCAGGCCACTAATGCCTCGTTTCCACTGAGTGGTACGGTATGGTTCGGTTCAGTACGGTACGGTTCGGAACGGTACACCTTGCGTTTCCACTGCCAATAGTACCCTTTCATGATAGGCGTGGTGTAGCAGGAAAGCTGTGATAGACGATTCTCTGTCAACCAATGCAAGTTCTGCAGAGTGTAGCTCCACCCTGTTGGTACGGTACTAATGTGCTTGGTACCCCAACAAAGGGGTCCCAAAAAAGTGGTACGGTACGGTTCAGAATTAGGGTACTATTCACAATGGAAACGGCATAAATAGCGTACCGTACCGAACCGTACCAGAAAGCTCAGTGGAAACGAGCCATGAATCAGTGCCATCTTAAGAGCATTAAAGGGCCCCGAGCAATGCAGTGGACTGGGGCCCTGCCTACACAATCACCCATGAGAATAAAAATGCAAATTATCGATAAGGCGATATTTATTGGTACAGTAGTGCCAGGCTAATAACAGCTTCCAAGTTCCGTGGCTGGGTCCGGTTAACAAACACATGGACAGGAGTCAGACTCGACTGCCCTGTGTGTGCCTGTTCCAGTGGAGGCGAACAGGCATTCCTGCAATTTTAGGCTACCCCTCCATGGTCCAAGTGGCCTGACAGCAGTGCAGGGCCGACAGGCGCTTGCCACCTGCTAAGTTCGGTGGCGGGATGCTCGCGGGAATTGGGACTAATGCTTGGCTGGGGCTGGGTCGGTGGGCATGTGGGGCCCTTCGGGCAAGTGGGGCCCCCGGGCAACTGCCCAGCACGCCCATTCGGTAAGATGGCCCTGCCATGAATGAAGAAAAAACTCACTAGGAACCTAAGGCCACATGTTCACTAGCCACCCCTAAACGTAACTCTCTTGGCAGCAGAAAAATGCTTAATGTGGCAAAAAAACGGTATTGTGTTTTTGCCGCAATTGCTTTTTTTTGCCAAAATGTTCCTCTCCTTAACGCAATTCTTCTTGATGAAATTTTTAGTTATTGGTGTATTTATTTTACATTTATTTATTTATTGTTATAGATCATTACAATTTTTTTTCTTCATATGAGCAGAAAATGATGCAACAAAACGCCAGAATGTGCATAAAAATGTGAAAATCATGCATTTCTATTCATTTCTATGGAAACAAAAACGTCACGAAAAAATAAAATGCACAAATCTGCCCAATTTGAGCTACAAGAAAAAAAAAAGCTCCAGAACTTTTTTTGAGCTTCAGGCGTTTGGCTCAAGACAACTTGGAGTGGAGATGTGAACCAACTCCATAAAGAATAATTGATTATTTCTCCTCCAGCATTTTGGGAGCTTTCAGCTCCCAGCTACAAGATGCTGAGGTTTGAATGGGGTCTTGGAAGTGCTGCTGCTCATTCATTGCCCAATCAGCAGGCTGGGGCTGTATGTCTTGACTTAACAGTGCTGCTGCAGCATTGGAAGAGGAGAATTTGCCTATTCTATCTGACAGAGGTGCCCGGATCACCGAATCGAATTAAAATAATTACAAATCATTTTGGCATTTATGGTATTTCAACTATAAAAATCGCAATTTTTGCTTTTAAAAACTGACTGACCATTATCTTAATATTTATATATATATATATATATATATATATATATATATATATATATATATATATATCTTAGATTGTAAGCTCTAACGAGCAGGGTCCTCTGATTCCTACTGTATTAAAGTGTATTGTATTTGTACTGTCTACCCTCAAGTTGTAAAGCGCTGCGTAAACTGTCGGCGCTATATAAATACTATATAATAATAATATATATATATATATATATATATATATATATATATATATATATATTTTTTTTTTTTTTTTTGCATATTTTACATTATATATATATATATATATTTTTTTTTTTTGCATATTTTACATTATATATATATATATATATATATATATGCATATTTTACATATTATATATATATATATATATATATATAATGTAAAATATGCAAAAAAAAAAACAAAACATGAATTGCATCCTAAAATTGTTATGAAAAGAAAATCAGGAGTGTCCACACAGCTCTTTCCTTTGGGAATAACTTATCCGGTTCCTGTATTAGAGAGTTTTACTACCAATTATTCGCCGTTGTGGGGAAAAACGAAACATGCAGACGGAATTTCTGGTGCATGCTGGCATCAGATAATGCTTAGTAGGATCTATTCTCATTACTATTGTAGGGGTTTAATGTTAGAAGTATTCAACACTAGTACTTGCGCGTATTAAAAACTGATCAGTATGGGATAAATGACAGAAAATTGATCCTAAAACTGACACAAAAAAGTACATAGAAGACAAGGGCTACAGAGGACACGGATAGTGGGGGGGAAGATACACAATGACATGAAGTATAAATGCATGTTTTTTTATTTTATTTTTTAAGCACATGCAATTAAGGTTCCATTTATGTTGCACTTTAAAAAAATAATGTGTCATCTTTTGTTAAAAAAAGAAAAAGTTTTGCTTTGATTTAGAGCAGCAATGGCTCATCTCCTCCACCCCCGATCCCCAGGTAAGGTACATTTGGGAATTTTTAAAATCAGTTCTGAAACACAATTTAAATATAATTTATAAACTCCATAGTACAGAAGCTTTAAAATAGTACCTTGCGAGTTCACAATGCATCTATGTTTATCTATACCCAAGAACAAAAATGTACTACACTGCAATTTACCAGCCTTAAGATGTGGTGGCTGCATCAGTTTTATTTTTTTATGACTTTTTTCACCTGGTTATCCTGCCAGTAAAACACTTTCTGTGCTAGAGTGACAATGTTTAGTGAAACTGTATCTATGGAGAAACAGCATTGTATTCCTAAAGGGTAACTCCACTTTCGTGGGCAAAAAATATAGCAAATAAAGAAAAAACAATACAGCGTATACAATTGCGACACAAATCAAATTGTAATTGAATTTTATTAAAAATTATCTTTCCTTTTCAATCTGCAGCTGTTGTAATTTTTTGAAAATGCAATGCAATATGGCCGCCTGGAGCTGTTCTCTACACAGAATGTATACTGACCACACCCCCAGAAACATCATTTCCTGCTTGTGTGATTGGCTCACCAATTTTCCCAGAAGTCTGCACTAAGATACAAGTCAGATTTCTGGCATCCCCTGCAACAAAAATGACATTTTTGGTGAGATACTCCCAATAGGAACACGTCTAAAGGGATGCAGACCCAGCATCTTTCCTCATTAGAGCCCTGCAGCTGCCACAGCTGATATATAATTATGATAAGGAGAGGGGGGAGAGATTGGCGCGATCGGACTGTACGGGCTGCTGCAGTAGTCTACATTGTGGGCAAATGAAACAGTCCAGTGGAATTGCTTGAACACTTCGATGGCTGCCGGCTTGTAGAGGGTGAAGCAACTCTGTGTGGATCCAAAAAGAGAGAGAGAAGGCCAAGCGCCGATCTAAGTGTAGCAATGCAGGTTTTTAATATCACATAAAAAGAGTGTTACTCACAAGAGGTGCATAAAAGCAGGCATCTAAAAGCAGTAAGGGGGTCTCTGTGGTCACATCCAGGGTGTCTTTTCCGGTTTGGCTGCAGCGCTGATGCTGTGGGGAATGAGCGGTGATCTCCTGTTTCGAGGCAGGGGACGTGCTGATCCTCAGCGGTGGTGGGGCAGCGTGGGTCCGCCAGGCGGAGGGCTATGATGTCACTTCCTGGAGACACAGTAGGGATAGAACGGCGATGCGTTGCGGAGCTCCGCTCCTTCTTCAGGCCTGAACACTGCACCACCACCGCTGAGGATCAGCACGTCCCCTGCCTCGCAACAGGAGATCACCACTCGTTCCCCACAGCATCAGCGCTGCAGCCGAACCGGAAAAGACACCCTGGATGTGACCACAGAGACCCCTTACTGACTTTAGATGCCTGCTTTTATGCACCTCTTGTGAGTAACACTTTTTTTATGTGATATTAAAAACCTGCATTGTTACACTTAGATCAGCGCTTGGCCTTCTTTCTCTCTTTTTGGATAGATAATTATGAAACCACTCCCATTTGACCCACTCAGCACAGAGGAACAAACAATGATTTCTTCAGAGTAACAAAAGGTAGGATTCTGCAACAAAGTTTGGAAAAATCCCTGCAATGTACAGAGATCACCCAGAGGGAATGTTTTTTCTCAACAAAAGTGGAGTAAAGTAAAGTAGTAAAGTAGAACTATAGGCAAAACTTTTTCTTTTTTTCATTTTGGATAGAGTAAGAAGGGGTTATAACCCGTCAGATTTTTCTGTCCCATTGCAGAGATTTCCCTTCACTTCCTGTGCCATAACAAAACAGGAAGTGAGAGAAAATCCCTGCAAATTACAGTAAGGGAATTCCTCGGGGACCCCCAGGTCACCAGAACTAGTGTCCCCATTGGAAGATTTCCCCCTCTATTACTTTTCTGGGCACAACCCAAAATCTGGGATTTTCGTTTACTTCCACTTTCAATGATAATGGTAAATAGGACAAATAGAGAGAGTGAATCTCCCTAACGGAGGCACAGACAGCGATAATAAACAGACAGGAGTTCTAACCCATCTCCCCTCTATTCAAAACTATGAAGAATATTTGGACAAGTGGGCGGAAGGGGACCCCTTCTAGATTTTGGACAATATTTTTGTCTGGTACCACATCCTATGCAAAGACATTGGAAAAAAACTACCTAAAGAAAATTAGGACTTACCACACGAATTCTAAAATAAATACATTTTATTTTTACAATTATTAAAACACATTGTGTTGTATTAAAAGATTTGTTTGGCTGCATTCACATGTCAGCTTATAATCGCGGGCAGAACCGCCGCGGTTCCGCCCGCGATTCGGAGATTTATTGCAAATCGCGGGACGCCTAGCGTTGCCCGTTGATTTGCAATAGCCCCCCAAATGCCGAGCGATGTTGCCGCGATTTACGCCCGCCGAATCGCGGCAACATCGCGCAAACAAAATCGCGGGACGCTATACGCTCCAAAAAAGTACAAGAGCTTCTTTGGAGCGTATTGCGTCCCGCGATTTTGTTTGCGCGATGTTGCCGCGATTCGGCGGGCGTAAATCGCGGCAACATCGCTCGGCGTTTGGGGGGCTATTGCAAATCAACGGGCAACGCTAGGCGTCCCGCGATTTGCAATAAATCTCCGAATCGCGGGCGGAACCGCGGCGGTTCTGCCCGCGATTATAAGCTGACATGTGAATGCAGCCTTAAAATTAGTTGGATAACTTTACCACAGTTTTGTATGTATGTGATTGCTATAGATGCAACAGTTATGCGATTTAATTATGATCTCCAAACGACAACGGTTGTCTGAAATGTTGAAATAATGGAATGAGATACCAATTTATGTCTTGTATAATTCTAGAATTTCTCTGCGCTTACCTTCCTGATGAAGCGGGCAGTTGACCCGCAAAAACGGGTTGAAGTTTTCGGCAATCAACTCATCACCCTAATGTCAGATAATGAATTTTGGGTTTTCACTAGCGGTGAGTCAAAATCATCAAAATTAAAAAAAAAAAAAAATGCTTGAAATATATTACTCTGTGTGTAACACATCTATATAGAAAATATGAGTTTCATTTTATGAATTGAATTACTGAAATAAATTATAAATATTTAAATACAGTATCTTACAAAAGTGAGTACACCCCTTTGTAAATATTTTATTCTATCTTTTCATGTGACAACACTGAAGAAATGACACTTTGCTACAATGTAAAGTAGTGAGTGTAAAGCTTGTATAACAGTGTAAATTTGCTGTCCCCTCAAAATAACTCAACACACAGCCATTAATGTCTAAACCGCTGGCAACAAAAGTGAGTACACCCCTAAAGGCCCGTACACACTTGACGGAAATCGGACGAAATATCCTCCGATTTTTCTCTCTCTTGCTCAGCGTTCATAACCGTTTTTAGTTGACAGTGCATAAATGTTCACGAAATTTCTTGTCCTATTTTTTTTTTTTTTTGGGACATTTGTTCCTAGACTTTCGGGTTGTCAGCAACTTCAGATCATGCGCGGTCTTTCGTATCCGATTTTTCACGGACGTACTGCCTACACATTAAACGAAAATTGGTCGTCTGGGGATGGACGGTAAAAATTTTGGTGTTTGTCCCTCCGTTTTTTTCCGTTGAAAATGTCGGAATCGGCTGAAAATCGTACGATTTTTACCTCGGATGGGAATTTTCGGCAGATTTTCTACTAGTGTGTACCCCACTTAAGTGAAAATGTCCAAATTGTGCCCAATTAGCCATTTTCCCTCCCTGGTTTCATGTGACTCGTTAGTGTTACAAGGTCTCAGGTGTGAATGGGGAGCAGGTGTGTTAAATTTGGTGTTATCGCTCTCACTCTCTCATACTGGTCACTAGAAGTTCAACATGGCACCAAATGGCAAAGAACTCTCTGAGGATCTGAAAAAAAGAATTGTTCCTCTACATAAAGATGATCTAGGCTATAAGAAGATTGCCAAGACCCTGAAACTGAGCTGCAGCACGGTGGCCAAGACCATACAGTGGTTTACCATGACAGGTTCCATTCAGAACAGGCCTGGCCATGGTGGACCAAAGAGGTTGAGTGCTCCGCGTCATATCCAGAGGTTGTCTTTGGGAAATAGACGTATGAGTGCTGCCAGCATTGTTATTGGTCTTATGTAATATTCCAGTTTTCTGAGATACTGAATTTTGGGTTGTTACTAGCTGTAAGCCATAATCATCAAAATTAAAAGAAAGAAATGCTTGGAATATATCACTCTGTGTGTAACGGATCTATATACTTTTTGAATTTTATTATTTAAATAAATTAAGTTTTTGATGCTATTCTAATCTTACGAGATGAACCTGTATATATGTGTGTGTGTGTATATATATATATATATACACACACACACATACTTAAAGCTGTATATATTCTCACAAACACATGAATCTAAAAAGAACACACAAACAATGGCTTGCCACAAAGCCCATGAAATGATGCTCTTTGTCAATTTTCACTTCTGAGCAATTAAAAATTCAGGCCATAAAAACAAGCTTGCATTTTTAATGGTTATTAAAAATGGGAGAGATTCATTAGTAATTGTCATTACACTAAAGAGTCACCATTACTAACAAACAGAACAATATCTCAGGGTAATAACCTCGCTGTTTGATAGATGTGCAAACACATAATCAGCTTTATAGCTGAAGAGGAGAAAAATGACTTACCCAGTTCCGTCATTATACAGAAACCATAAACACACAAAATGGAAGAGGGTGGAAGAGCAAGGGGTTTATCACAAAAACCCTGCAACTGGATAGCCCTTGATATGTACATTTTTTTGTTCTGACGAGGATTACAGAACTAATGGACCAGCGCCAGTCCAAAGGGATAAGCACGAGTCACTGACCCGGAATGAGTATACGTTCAGTGAAGTTACAACCATCAACATACATTTTGTCTGGAAGTCTCTAAATAGTGAAGTAATTAGGAGAATGCACTGTCAAAAAACAGGTTTTGGAAAGATGGTTTCAAAATTTTCCCTTTCTGCAAGGTCCTCTGTAAAGTGGAACTTTACTCTCCAAATTAACATTGATTTTTAATTCTAATGCTGCTAGCATTAGTAAATAAATAGGAAAGTATATTATATTTACTTGTTTTAAACTTTTTTTTTTTTACATTTCTTTAGCTACTTCCTGGTTTGTTGCCTAGGCAAATTATGTCATACATCCAGGGCTTTTTTTTCCTAATTGAATAGGTGCAGGAACTCCCCCCTTCTGAGTCATTCCCCGCCTTCGCCCCCTACCCACCCCCGAGAACCGTCCCTTGATTCCACCCCCTACATACCTCCCAGTAGCAGCCCTTTTAGAGAATACTGGACCATGTATTATTTTGTGTTGCTAAATAATTTGTATGGTATTTGTTAATAACAAGAAAAGCAGTAAAAAAGATCCTCTTCAGCCAGCAACAATAGAGCCCACCCCAGCAAAAATAGACCCCACTCCAGCAACAATAGATCCCCCCAACAATAATAGATCCCCCTAGAAATAATAGATCCCCCTAGAAATAATAGACCCGCTAGCAACAATAGATCCCTCACACAACATTATACCCCCCCCCCATCAACAATGGACCAACCGATACAAAATGCCACCGCAGCAACAATAGATCCACCCCTGAAACAATAGACACCCAACAGCAACAACAGATTTCCCAGCAGCTAGCATCAATGGACCCTCCAGCAGATCTTTTCCCTCTTATTGACTTATCATTTTTATAAACTATGTAGAGGCAGCCATCTTGGTAAAGGGCAAAGGGCTTTTCTTTCTCACGTCATTGCTTCCCTTCTGATGACTTCTGATCTAAGGGATTGGTGGAGTAGTGATAATAAAAAGCAGCAAAGGGTGTAAAGCACACAAAGTTGCACAGAATGAATCGTGCAGAAGCAGGGAGATCCTTGCACTGCAGATCTTCGGTTACGTCTTCCTTTTCAGCCAGCAGAACAGTGAACAGCACAGTAGTCACAAGGCCAAATATTGATCCAAATATCCTAAAGCTGGCCATACATACATCAAAATTTGGCTGGTTCCTCATGTATAGGAGTTGATCTATTAATCGACTTATGTACAAAACAGCCTGCTGGAAAAAATGTCTCTCTTGATTAACGCCACCGGCGCTGATTAGTGTATTGTGATGGCGGGGAATTCTTCTCACTGTCAGAATACAAAGGCTCAGTGGGAGGGATTCCCCATCCACACTGGAGGGTAATGTTCTTTCATTCGACCCACTTGTTGAACGAAAAGAAAATTGACTCATGTATGGCCAGCCTAAGACTAGCAGTCAGAGGGAGCAGTGCCTTATATCAGAGGTCCCTACATTTTCTAAACAAAGGGCCAGTTCACTGTCCTTCAGACTTTAGGGGGCAAAACTGTGGCCAGTGAGGGTAGAAAATGCCCCTATGTCAGTTGTCAGTAGGAGTAAATGCAGGTTAGATTGCGAATGGGAGTAAAAAAAATGGCTGATAGTTGCAGTTGGAGTAAAAAAAAAAATTTCCCAGCATCTATGGTAAGAGGGAAGAGAATAATGCTCCACAGTTTGTGTCAATGGAAGGAATTGCTGGTATCAGTGGGCGGAATAATGCCCCTTAATTGCTGTCAATGCGAGGAATAATGTGCCATTATTGGTGTCAATGGCAGGATTGGTGCCCCTTCACTGGTATGAGTGGGAGGAATAGTGGCCCATTGTTGATGTCAGTGGGAGGAATAGTGGCCCATTGTTGATGTCAGTGGGAGGAATAGTGGCCCATTGTGAATGTCAGTGGGAGGAATAGTGCTCTATCATTCATATCAGTGGGAGGAATGGTATCCATCATTGGTGTCAAGGTGAGGAATGGTGCCCGTCATTGCTATTAGTGTGTGCAACAGTGTCCCATCATTGGTGTCAGTGGCAGGAATAGAGGAATGCTTAAAGGCAAGCAAAGTGCCCCGGGTCCAAAGTCCGAGGACTACTGCCTTCGATACCCTGCATATAGATATACAGCTAAAGGTGGTCAAGGTACAGGAACTACAGTACATTGCTATTTTTCAGAAGCATTTCAAGGCAAAAAGGTAAATATTTCAGGGGAATTCCCTAGGCACAACTAAAGTGAATAAAACTTTTTTTTTTTTCAAATAATGAACATGTCATACCAATCCTCCTCTTCTCGAATCCACTGCTGACTCTCCTGGCTCCTCCTCTTCTCAGTGGGACACCCTAGGAATCCATAAAGCCAATGATTCTGTACGGCTGTACTTCCAAAGATCCTCCTCTTTATTGAAGCTCACGTGACAGGTGGTTAACAGATGGAGCAGGTGACAAAGAGATAGACGCGTTTCGTGCAAATATTACCACTTAGTCTTTACCATTGAGGTAATGGTTAAGGGTCTTGTCACCTACTCCATCTGTTTACCACCTGTCACATGAGCTTCAATAAATAGGATTTTTGGAAGTACAGCCATCCGGAATCATTTGCTTTATGACCCACAGCATGCGAGCTGGGCTAGCACCCGACTAGTGTGTGTGTGGGGATTACCTGGAGACTCATTCACCTGGAATGGCTTTCTTTTTTTCACCATAAGAATCCACTTCCTATCTGTCATGGTCTTAGCTTGGCTTCCTGTCTGCAGCCATCTTGGACATGTGCTGACTGCTGTCTTTTATAGACTCTGATTGCTTCATCACTTCCTGCTGCTTCCTGGGCGTCGCTTAGTGATGAGGTTGCACACAGGATATATACTGTATATGTACCACCTGTTAGCTTGCAGTCCTTTGCTCGTGTGTTTGTGCTTCTAGGTGCATATCTGCTGGCTATCTACTGGTTTCCATGTTCCTCCATGTAAGACCTGGCTTTGGCTGACGACCTTCCTGGCTCTTGATTTCCCTTTTGGCTGACGACCTTCCTGGCTCTCGATTCCTATTGGCTTATGATTTTCTTTGACTCCGGTTCCGTCTATCCCTATCAGCTTGTCCGCTCCTGGATCCAAACTCGCTCACCTCATGGCGGAGAGACCCTGAGGACCGGGACCTGGTGCCAACAAGCAGCGAAGTCCATCTCCACCATCAGTAGCTCTGGTGAACACCGGTTGGCGCTTAGACTCCGCACCTCAGGCTAGCCTGTGTCTTGCACCAGGGTGACCCCGCTGTACGCTAGGTCCGCTACGGGAGGTGTGACACCATCATGAGCCGCACTGTCTGCATCCATTTCCCCTCACCCCGATCCCTCTTCACAGAAGTTGATTGACAGCAGCAGGAGCCAATGGCTCTCGCTGCTATCAGTCTGCTCTGTGAGGAAGGAGAGAGCAGAGAGAGCTGCTGTTCTTGGGCACAGCGCTGAATCAAAAATTAGCTCAGTATTTGGGGGTCTGGAGAGGAGGGGGGGGGGATACAGCACACAAAATAGATGCATAGAATGCATTAAGGTAAAAACATTTCTATCTTTACGACCACTTTACCATTTCTAGATGTCCCCTAGAACAGGGTTTCTCAACCTTTTTTTAGTCAAGGCACCCTTTCAAATTATGGACAATCTCGAGGCACCCTCAAAAATCATGGACAGTCTTGAGGCACCACATTCTAAAATATAAAAACCATTCTGATAGTTTTACATAATGCAGCAACATCAATAAACATAGGACGTTAAGTCCCCGTTCACACTGGGGCGACCTGTGAGGCGACCTGGTCACCTCACAGGTCGCCTTCCATAGGGAAGCTGCGGACCCGTTCTAATAGGAGCGACACAAGTCGCTTCGACTTAGAAAAAGGGTCCGGAGCTTCTTTGGGGCGACCCGGAGCGACCGTCATAGACTTCAATGTTATGAAGTCCGTGCCAGCCGCTCCGAGGTCGCGGCGCGCTGCTCGCACCGCGACCTCGGAGGTCGCCCCGGGAAGTCGGAGCGCCCCAGTGTGAACGGGGCCTAAAGGTTATTTATTCTTAAAGAGAAAATACACTTTTGCACACTGGTACTGACTAATATTCCAATGTTTCTCTTCTCTCTCTAAGTTTTTCTACATCACTCAGCTAATGAGACCCCAAAGCTGATAGAGGGAGGCAAGGGAGGGTCAAACAAGGATGATATGCAGGCAACATCCTCCTTATCAACTGATGAGGTCATTGGTCATGAGGAGGTTGGCAGCTAGAAGGTTTTAATGGTGTAGAACGAAAACTAAACTAAAAGGCAGGTTTCATCCACACGCCGGCTTGTGTACAATTTTAGGCCAATTTTTAGACATTTTGACAAGGCACCCCTGAAGAAACCGCAAGGCACCCTGGTTGAAAAAGGCTTCCTTAGAACATGGCAATTTTTTTAGTTGGGGGGGGGGGGTGCAGCTAAGAAACCCCCCATCCACACCACAGTATTATGACAAGCAAAAGCTTATACATCATAAAAACACATTTGTCTCCTCCTAGTAGAAAACCACTCAACCATGACATGCTGACAAGCGGTCAAATACCTCTCCTTGTTTAAAAAAGAAATAATAAAAAGTTGGACCTGGTAACATGTAGCCAGCTGTATGGTGCCTTCTGCAAAATTTAGGTATCGTACAAGCAAAACTTTGTTTGTGTTCCCCCCCTGTAGCGGACATCAAGGAAAGCCATTTTGTGTATAGAATTTCTTCCTGACCTTCCACATGATTATTATATTTTTACATTATTCTCATTAGGCTCAGCACAGGCTTCGAAGGTGGTGAAGACGCTTTTACAAAGCAGAAATAATGAGGAGAGAATGTGAAGAGGGAGGGAAGGAGCAGGCACCCCAACTGAAAACTATAGGGGATTATTAAAAGTATGCCTAATTTATCTGTTACAACCTGCATTAAAGCCCAACGTCAACCAAAACTTTTTTTTTTTTTTTTTTTGCATTGGAACTGAATCAAAATCTCTGTCAGAATTTCTCCAATAGGGACACAGTAAAAAAATGTATAACACTTTCTGAGTAAAATATTTAAAGCTTGACTCCAGTTTTGCTGAGAAAAAAAACATTCCCCTCTGGGTGATCTCTGTACATTGTAGGGATTTTAACAAACTTTGTTGGAGATTCCTATCTTTTGTTATTCTGAAGAAATCATTGTTTGTTCCTCTGTGCTGAGTGGGTCTAATGGGAGTGGTTTCATAATTATCTATCAGCTTTGGCAGCTGCAGGGCTCTAATGAGGGAAGCTGCTGGGCCTGCACCCCTTTAGACGTGTTCCTACTGGGAGTATCGTCACGGTTCTCGCCGTGTATTACAGACGGATAGGCGTGGCCGCCGTTAAGTACCTGACATGGGATTTGAACCTGTGTGCTTTGACATTCTGTCCTGTTACCCTACCTCTGAGCCACACTTCAGCTCATATGGATCCAGTCTTGTTAATTTAGTATTGCCTGCAGCACTAGGGGGGCTGGACTTCACCTGAGTATGCTCCTGTCTCTCATTGTCCCCCTGAAGCTAATTGCTCATTTAAGCAAGCTATAAAACACTGCCTCTCGCTTAGAGCAGTGTCAGTTCATTGCTGATCTTTGTTCCTGTTTGACAGACTTTGTTCCTGTGTTCCTATTTCCTGAGCGTGTGTTCCAGACTGAGTCCGGCTTCCATCCTACCTTATCTTGCTCTCATCTCCTGATCCTTATCTGGACTCGTATCATCCAGTGACTACAGTTATTCCTGGACTTTCCTTCCCATTGTATTCCTGCCGGTCCTGCTTATTGGAGAACCTTCCCTGCCAAGCCCCCGTGCACAGATTCACAGCCCAGGTGGCTTTCTTACCTGGTCACCTTGGACTGTGGATATCTGCAAGGGTGAGCGTACATCTCTGCGTTACAGACTCCAACAAGGTAAGCCCTGACAAGTATCTCACCAAAAATGACATTTTCGTTGCAGGGGATGCTAGAAATCTGACTTGTATTTTAGTGCAGACTTCAGGGAAAATTGGTGAGCCTATCACACAAGCAGGAAATAATGTTTCTGGGGGTGTGGTCAGTATACATTCTGTGTACAGAACACCTCCACTTAGCCATATTGCATTGCTTTTTCAGAAAATTACAACAGCTGCAGATTGAAAAGGAAAGGTAATTTTTAATAACACTGAATTACAATATGATTTGGGTCACAATTGTATACACTAAATTGGTTTTTCTTTATTTGTGGATCTTTTTCCCCATGAAAGTGGAGTTACCATTTAAAAAAAGTTTGGTAGAATGAACCCTAACCCTTTCACTGACAGAATTTTTTTTTTTTTTTCTCATTTTGAACACTTACAACTAATACTTAAAATGCCAAAACATTACGAATGTTGTGAAAGCAGAAGACCTAAAGAATCAAATGATAGCAGTTGTGACTTTAAAAAAAAAAAAAAATACAAAAAAATAAACTTTAATGCATGCAAACAAAACATCTCTGAATTGTCATGTCAAACATAAAAAAAAATTAGATGGAGTAGGGAATAAAATAAGTAGCCAATTGTTAAGATTTAAAAATGTGTATGCCTGCAAACTAAAATATGATACCCAAAATTGTCAGTAGGCGACACTTTAAAAACTTTAGCAATCGTTTAGGTACATGTTTGCTTTTGTATGTGTGTATGTGTGTGTGTAAGGGACAGGGAACTTTCAAGCAATATTTAAGCCTTCTTTAATAATAAATAAATAAATAACAAACACGTTATATTTACCTGCTCTGTGCAGTGGTTTTGCACAGAGCAGCCCCAATCATTACATAGTAGTTGAGGTTGAATAAAGACAACAGTCCATCCAGTTCAGCCTGTGTCGGTGTGAATAATTTCCCATACCCCTGAATGTTTTGATCCTTGAGATGTGTGTCCAAGAGTCTTTTAAAAGTAGCCATACTCCCTGCAGTTACTACCATTTGTGGTAGAGAATTCCACAGTCTTGTAGCCCTTACAGTAAAGAACCCCCTGCGTAGCCTGAGGTTGAATCTCTTCTCCTCTAAACACATTGTATGGCCTTGTGTCCTCTTACATTTCTTGCGAATGAATAGTTTTTTTTCTATGCTCTGATCACCGTTGAGGTATTTGTAATTCGCTATCATGTCCCCTCTCAGGCGTCTCTTCTTGGAGAATAAATCAAGCGCTTCTAAACGCTCTTCGTAATTAAGGTCCTCTAATCCCGTAATAAGTTTAGTTGCCCTTTCCTGTATTCTCTCCAGCTCCAACACATCCCTTCTGAGGACTGGCGACCAGAACTGGACAGAATACTCCAGATGCAGTCGGACTAGTGCTTTATAAAGTGGAAGGATTATAGTTTTGTCTCTGGAATATATCCCCTTCCTTATGCATGCCAAAATTCTGCCGGCTTTGGCAGCTGCAGCTTGACATTGCATGCTATTGCTAATTCTATCTTCTACTAAGATTCCCAGATCTTTCTCCATTTTTGATACCCCCAGAGATTTCCCCCCCCAGCGTGTATTTTGCTTTTATGTTATTGGTCCCTAAGTGCAATACCTTACACTTCTCCACATTAAACCTCATTTGCCATGTAGTTGCCCACTCTGTTATTTTGTTCAGGTTGTTCTGTAAGTTTTCTGCCTCACGATGTGAAGTTATTGCCCTGCTTAATTTTGTTTCATCTGCAAAAACTAAGATCGAGCTATTTAAGCTATTAAGAATAAACTGAACAAAATCCACCACTTCTCGGGTCCCAAACAGCGCTCCTGGCTCCTCCCTCCTGCTGGGTGCCCCCCACAGCAAGCAGCTTGCAATGGGGGCACCCAAGTAGGTGCACTCCTGACCAGCGGCTCTGTATGTCCATTCACACACGGAGCTGCGGCTCGGCCCCGCCCCCTCAATCTCCTGATTGCTTACTGGCTGTGATTGCTGCCAAAAGCCATTCATGGTAGTCCCCAGAGAGACAAGGCTCTTGTGGACATCACTGGATTGAGAGGGGGCTCAGGCTCAGGTAAGTATTGGGTATTGGGGAGGGGGGGGCTACTGCAACCTTCATGCATAGAATGTATGAGGGTAAAAAACATTTTGCCTTTACATCCACTTTAATTTTATGATTTTTTGTTAACTTTTTCTTTCAAATTTCTTTTTCACTTAACTTTATTACTTTAGCTTTAGCTAACAAGACCCCTAAGCCTCCTTGTACTCCCACTGGCTAAATTGATCAACTAAAGCAACAGCATCCACGATCTGACAGCTCTGGACCAGTATTAATTTTGGCAGCAAATTTCTATTTAGTTTTAGTTATAGTCTTTTGACTAAAATGCTATTTTAGTTTTAGTCATATTTTAGTTGACTAAAATCTCCAGTACATTTCAGTTGACTAAAATCTCCAGTACATTTTAGTTGACTAAAATCTCCAGTACATTTTAGTTGACTAAAATCTCCAGTACATTTTAGTCAACTACAAATCGAAAAGGTTTCGGTAAATTGTAATGTATTTTTTAAACATTTCTCTAGAATTTCCAAACAAATTATATACTCCTGGAGTAAAAATCTAATAACACGTGATTATTTATGGTATTAAGGTGTAAACATGCACTACAGACACTGATTTAGCCATTGTAAAATATAACGTATTTAAAAAAAAAAAAAACAAGTTTCATAAACAAACAAAAATATTGCTTTTTTGACAAACAGAAGTGCAACTTTAAAATATGAAAAACCCAAAAAACTGTAAACTCTATTGGCTGTAATCTCATTGCACATATTAAGAAAAGCCTTTTTCTTAATTTTTTTTCTTTCAGCAGCTTAGTAGATGCCCCTTACTAATGCTATGTGGTGGTGCAATACATGTTTAAACTTTATTGTGCTATTATATGGAGTTGTGTTGCCGATTTAGAAATGGCCAGCAGGAGTGTTATTTTTATGTCAATTTTCAATTTAGTTTTAGTTATAGTCTTATGACTAAAATGCCATTTTAGTTTTAGTCGTATTTTATTCATCTGAATTGTTTTAGTTTTAGTCGTATTTTAGTTGACTAAAATTGAAATGAACACTGCTCTAAACCTGGAACTGAGAGGAGATCAGGAAATGAGAATCTTATCTCCCCTCTGCTCTCTATTCTAAAGGCTGTAGTGGGACCAGGGCCATCTTACTTAATGGGCACACGGCACAGTTGCCCGGAGGGCCCCACTTGCCCAGCCCCAGCCAAGCATTAGTCCTGATTCCCGTGTGCATCCCGCTGTTGAATTTAGCAGGTGGCAAGCGCCTGTCGGCCCTGCGCTGTTGTCAGGCCACTTGGGTCGTGGCGGGGGAGCCCAAAACTGCAGGATTGCCTGTCCACCTCCACTGGAACAGGAACACACAGGACAGTCGAGTCTGACTCCCGTCTGTGTGTGTTCACCGGACCCAGCCGCCCAACTTGTAAGCGGTCATTAGCCTGGCACTGCTTTACCAATAAATATAGTCTAAGGCTGGCCATACATTATACAATTTTCTAATTCAATTTCCTTTAGCTCTACCTTAAACTATGTAGTGTAAGGTGCATGCCTCGTTTTATACAAATTGAAAGTGTTTAGGTGTGACCTCATTTTATATGTTTTTGGTAAATCTAAAGGAAAATTTTAACAGAACATTGTATAGTATATGGCTAACCTTATCGATAATTTGCATTTTTATTCTCGTGGGTGATTGTGTAAGCAGGGCCCTGGGGCACTGCATTGCCCGGGGCCCTTTTATGCTTCAATTTTCTTGTACAATTTTCTGTTCGATTTACCAAAATACATATATATATGAGATCAAAACTAAACAACACTTTCAATTTTATCCAATTAGGCAGGCCTTTGTACTACATAGTTGGAAGGAAAATCCTAAAGAAAATTGTACAATGTATGGCCAGCCTTATCGATAATTTACATTTTTATTCTCGTGGGTGATTGTGTAGGCAGGGCCCTGGGGCACTGCATTGCCCGGGGGCCCTTTAATGCTTAAGATGGCACTGAGTGGGACCCAGATGAGTCCGACACACAGGTGTGGGGGCTTAGAAGAATGTGTTCAGCAGAAGTGATCAGGCAGTTGTAAACTTCAGTTGGAAAGATAGAAGGCAGATCTTCAAATTGTAAACAAACCCAGCTGCAAGTTTGTGTACATTGCAATGGTGCCATGTTGTAATATTTATGCCAGTAAAAGGATTAAAGTTGACGCAGACCCATTCACTTACATTAATGTATGTTTATATGTTATTGTAATTGCAAAAGCTGTTTTTAACAATTTTAGGTTAAACTGCAGGCAGATATAAAAGACAACAAAGAATGCAGCTCTGTATTCAGTAATAAATTAATATTTTTTCTTTTAAATGAAAGTAGTGTGTGTATTTGAATTTGACAAAAAAATAGCCTTTTGCAGTCCTCTGTACAGTTGACAGTGAATAGGGATAAGCAGGATAGTCAGCTGTGCTGCTCTCGTGCTAACATGCTGATAAGAGGAGAGAGCAGAGTGATGGAGAGATGAGCTCATCAGTCTGCTGCTTCCCCTTTCCATGTCCAATGACAGGCTGGGGTAGTGACAAGACCTGTAAGTGTTACCAAACTGCAGCAGAGAGAGATCAGGTCTCCTGTATTTTATGTGTGTAGGTTATAAGAGCAGCAATTATATAGATTGCATTCAATATCTAAAATTATAAACGCAACACTTTTGTTTTTGCCCCCATTTTTCATGAGCTGAACTAAAAAATCTAAGACTTTTTCTATGTACACAAAAGGCCTATTTCTCTCAAATATTGTTAATAAATCTGTGTTAGTAAGCGCTTCTCCTTTGCTTGATATGCTCACAGGTGTGGCATATCAAGATGCCGATTAGACGGCATGATTATTGCACAGGTGTGCCTTAGGCTGGCCACAATAAAAGACCAATAATGCCAGCCTGGTCAGTTTACACCCTCCGTTCGGAGAAACAGTGCAAGTGCAGAGCCTGCCTGTATCTTCCGTTGTCAGTTCAAAGCCACGCCCCCTGCCCATCCCTCCTCCTGTGATTGAACTCACAGAGCTTGGCTATTTTATGAATAAGTACAAGGCTTCCTCTGATTGGCTAAAGGGTGAAGGTCATCTACCCGCCTCTCCACCTTAGCCAGCCAGAGGAAGCATTGTACTCATTCATAAAATACAACACTTTCTGAGAACGGCTAAGCAGCGCTCAGCCCGACTCAATTTTGTCCCAGGAAAGGGGTGGGAAGTCCTTGTACCGCTGCTGAAATACAGCGCTGTGTACTGTATGTAGCAGATGCTACGTACCAGTGGCGGCCTGTCTATCAGGGGCGCAGGGGAATCCCCCCCCCCTATCCATGCATCCAGCCCCCTAATCTACATGCAGGGCGCCAGATGCATGGATTCCAATGGGGGATTTTTTTTTTGAAGCACATGAATGGAGCCAGAGGCTCTAATAGGCTTCAAAAAAGGGTGGGCTCGGGGCGCAGAGCACTGCGCCCCGAGCCCACCCAGTTGTGTGACAATAGCAAATGAATATTTGCTATTGTCACACGGACTCTCCTCCTAGCCTATCAGGAAGCGGGTCCTGAGGCCCATTTCCTGATTGGCCAAAAGGAGAAGCCATCCTATTAGCGAAGGAGGAGGCGCAGGGGAAGCCCAACCAACGAAGGGGGACATGGAAGAGACTGAGGGGGAAGCCGCCGCCATCGCCTCCACATGTCAGTCCAGGAGCAGCACCGAGTGAGTGAGCCGGCGACCTGGGGGGGGGGGGTGTATGGTGTGCGGTGCGGGCTGGAGCTGGTGTGGTCTGTGTTCAGATCCGTCTGACGCCCCCCCCCCCCCCCAGTTTATACAGTGACAGACAGCAGCCGCATTTCTCAGTAAAGAGAACAGTTCATTTGGGCCAGCTTGGTCCAAAGAAACTAAAGTATAACTAAAGGGAAAACTTTTGTTTTTTTTTTTTGCTTTGAATGGAGTGGAGAGGGATCAGAACCACTGTGAGGTGTGTATTGAGGTCTGTGTCGCCGTTAGGGAGGTTCACCCTCTCTATTATTCCTGTTTACTGTTATCAATAAAAGTAAAAGAAAATCCCAAATTTTGGGTAGGCATTGAAACAGAGGAAATCTTCCAATGGGAGCACTAGTTCCCCAATATGAGGGTCTTGATAGAAGAGGGCGATCAAAGTCAATGGCCAGACTTCTAAGGTGCACAATAGTGCCGTGCTAACACAAAGGGCAGCTCTAACAGGCAGAAGCAAGGTCCCGCTGGTGAACAGAAAAGAAAATAGGCGCCGCTGAGTGTAGCAATTAAACTTTGTTGGCATGACAATAGTGCAGACTCACACGCTTCCGTCCTCTGGCCGACCAGCAGCCGGGAGATAACGACACCGGAGAAGCCAATAGAAGGAGCCGGATCAAGCTGAGGCAGCGGTTCTATTGGCCTCTCCAGTTTCGTCATCTCCCGGCTGCTGGTCGGCCAGAGGATGGAAGCGCCATGTACAGGAAGTGACCCGGGAGCTATGAGGATAAGCACGTACCTCCATGTGAGTTTGCACTATTGTCATGCCAATAAAGTTTAATTGCTACACTCAGCGGTTCCTATTTTCTTTTCTATAGAACTACTTTAAAGCAACACAAACTCTGGAATAAGGCTTTAACAGCATTGCATGGTGGGAATTGCCAACATTGATCTTCTGGAGAGCCACAGGTTCCCACACTTTGCTATTTAAACATTTCTACATTTTCATTTTTTCCTGCCAGTAAAGGTATTATTTTCTCCAAACTATCAACAACAAATTAGCTAAGAAAAAAGTGCAGCTGCCTACTGAGAAAAATTTGTTTTATGACACAATTTCCAATAAAAAAAAGAAACCCATGATTATTTTGCAGCCAATAAGAGGAGGGGGAAAAAAAATCCCCACTAATTTGTAAAACATCCCCAACGAAATAAGAATCGTCTGATGTAATCACAGGCAAGTTCTAAAACTGTTGTCTGCAAAAACTGAAAAATTGTCGGAAGCCAAAACATACACAGAGCTTGCTATCTGTAATCAGAGCCTTCATTTCTCCTCATTACGATCTCATGAGCACATTAAGATGTTATTAGCATTAATTACTTTGGAGCGTCTAGGCATGAGCAGTGACAGACATGCGTGCTGATGCACTCTTGCTGGAGAGTATCTACGTTATTATAGCCTTGCTTCTTTTTTTTTTCCTTTTGCTTAGAAAACATGTGAAAACATTGCTGGAAACACAAATTAACTAATCTCACACAATGAAAATAATAAACTGATTGCAACAGCTAATATAAAACAAATACAAACAATCACCATCTTCCCCTTCCTGCAAGTCTGCTACAGAAAATGCTTTCTGCAAGGCGACAAAGGATGCAGTACCATGTACTAAGACAAAAAAAAAGACAAAAATGTCATTGTAAAATAATGTAAGTCATATCAAGAATAATATGACTGTCATGAATAAATAAAAACAAATGCTACAGGTATGCTAGAGGACTATAATACGCAGCTCCTATGGGCAAATCCTGGGCAGTTGTGAGAGGTAAAGATTCATCTCTTTCCACTGGTGTCAGAACTTCTGTTGTCACCACCTCACTGCACATGCCAATTGGCCCATAATTGTGACTGTAACTACCCACTGGTACAGTGAGCAGCCTCACTGTCCAATAGGAAGACCAAGAGGTGGAAATGGTAGGCAAGCTTTGACACTTTTAGGGCTTGTTCACACTTGACTAAATTTCCAACTTTCAAGAAACGCTTCTATAGCTTTAATGAGCTTTAGTATGGGAATAAGACATGCGTCAATGAGCTTTAGTATAGGAGTTACACTGGCGTCAATGAGCTTTATTATGGGCATTAGACTGGCATCAATGAGCCTTATTATGGGCATTAGACTGGCGTTAATGAGCTTTAGAATAGGCTTTAGAATGGCGTCAATGATCTTTAGTATAGGCGTAAGACTGGCGTCAATAAGGTTTAGCATGGGCATTAGACTGGCAGCAACAAGGTTTAGTATGGGCGTTAGACTGGCCTCAATGATCTTTAGAATAGGCATAAGATTGGCCTCAATGAGCTTTAGTATAGGGATAAGACTGGCATTAATAAGATTTAGTATAGGCATTAGACTGGTGTCAATAAGATTTAGTATGGGCGTTAGACTGGCGTTAACCATATATAGACCGGAAGATTTTCCCCCTTAATGACAAGGCCATTTTTTGCAATTCGGCACTGCATTACCTTAACTGACAATTGTGCGGTCGTGCGATGCTGAACCCAAATAAAATGTATGTCCTTTTTCTCCCTTAAAGAGAGCTTTCTTTTGGCAGTATTTGATCTCCTCTGTGTTTTTTTTTTTTTTGCGCTATAAACAAAAAAAGGAGCGACAATTCTGAAAAAAAAAAATATATATTTTTCACATTCTGCTATATAACATTCCCAATAAAAAAATTAAAAATCAAATGTTTTCATCACTTTAGGTCAATTTGTATTCTGCTACATATTTTTAGTAAAATAAAATCCCAATAAGCGTATTTTGATTGTTTTGCGCAAAAATTATCGTGTCTACAAACTAGGGAAAAGATTTATGTCATTATTATTTATTTATTTTTTACTAGTTATGGTGGCGATCAGCGATTTTTAGCAGGACTACGACATTGTGGCAGACAGATCGGACCCCTAACTGACATTTTTGACACTTTAGGGGGGACCAGTGACATTACTACAGTAATCAGTGCTAAAAAATATGCACTGTTACTGTAATAATGACACTGGCAGGGAAGGGGATAACCCAGGGGCGATCAAAGGGTTAACTGTGAGCCTAGGGGGTGTTTTCTAACTGTGAGCGGGATGAACTTATGGAATCAACACAGAGACCCGTGTTCCTAAATAGAAGGAACACAGGAGCTCTGTATTGACTCCTGAGAGAACAACGGTCTGCTGTGTTTTCAACAGCAGACCGCCATTCTCTCTCCACGGGGAGCGATCGCGGGGTGCGCAAAAAATAAAAATAAATAACAATTTCACTATATATATATATATATATATATATATATATATAGAAAAATAGTAATATATGGAACATAAATTACCAAAGTGCGCTAAACAAAATATGAAGAACAAAAGTTCATAAGTGATGTCTGTGATGACACCAATAAACACAAATACTCTGTTACAAATGGTGCAAACTATAAAAAGTCTTTCAATCCAAAAAGTAAAGTGAAGGATGGGGAGTGTTGGGAGGTGGGTGTGGCCTCGTCCCAAAAATGGTGATCCAAAGTGATTCTCAATAAGCTTGAATAAACATGTGAACACCCAGTGATAGGAGTGGACTCTTACCACAATGTGGAGAGATGTGAGCATATACTGTAATAGATCCAGAAGTCCCAACTGATCGGCCAGATGGTATAATTTTTAGGATAGAACGAATCAATCAGCTGCTTCCAATAAGGGGGAGATCTGTAGGCTTTCAGTCAGAGGGTGTTGCCCAGAGAAAAGATCATGCCCAAAGAAGAAGAGAGGACTATAGTGCATTACCTTCGGTTTATTCAAAAAATACTTGAAGTGCACTTACAAAATCCAGACGAAAATACAGCATGTACAGGGTGGTCGCGGGTGTCTGCAGCTCACTCCGGGACCTGTGACAGCACGGCTAGCTCCCCCCCGACGCGTTTCCACTGATAAGTCGGCTTCTGGGATACATACATACACCATAGTTTGTAGATGCTAACATTTGTGAAAACCAATCAATATACGGTTATTGGGATTTTTTTCTACCAAAAAGTAGCAGAATACATATTGACCTAACTTCGTATAGGTTTTAAAGCAGAAAGTAAAAAATATTGTTTTTATTTTCAAAACTGTCGATCTTTTCTTGATTATAGCGCAAAAAAAAAAAAATCCGCTGGTGATCAAATAGACATAAGACCAAAAGAAAGCTCTATTTGCGGGGAAAAAAAGGATTTAAAATGTACAGCGTTGCTTGATCGCGCAATTGTCAGTTGAAGTAATAAGGCAGCGCCAAAAAGCAAAAAAATTGCCTGGTCATGAAGGGGGGGGGGTAAATCTTCCAGAGGGCAAGAGGTTCATGACTGCTGCACAAATAGTAAAAGAGAATAACCAAAACCAGAAAAAAGACCACAATAAAAAAAAAAAAAAAAAAAAAAACCTTAGAAATTTTAACTATTCCCCTTTTCCTATAAAAATTCTACAATTGCTTTTGGTTTCTCTGTTGTACGATTTTCCCCTACTTCCTCTCTGGGTAACTACACTAGAAATTAAAAGAAATCTCCCCAGTGAGGACAGGGGAAGGCCTGTAGTGGACAAACATTACTGCAAGGATTGAGAAGGTCACCTGAGCCTTACAAATTTAAACTGTACCTTGAGGAAATTTTTTATTTATTTTTTATGTCACTGGAGGCTTCTGCACAGTGTGGTTTACCGTAGGCTTCTATAAGGTTGTCATTGGGGATTGACTTTACGGACATGGCTGGCAGGAAGAAGATTTCGGTCAAAGGATGCAAAGATTGCAGTAGTCTGTGACCAAAGGATTCAAATAAATATCCATCTGGGGCTGGGGGATACTTTTATTACGGAAGGCAAGGCTGAAGGGATAACCGTACTTTCTCTTAAATTTATTCTAGAAGTACAAACTGAATGTTTTTAAAGTGCCCTGTGGAATATTACTGCACTTTTATTACCCTTTTGTATCCATTAAGGCAATGGTCTCCAAACTACAGCCGAGGGGACAGATATGGCCCTTTGCTTTTCTTTTATCCGGCCCTTGGTCTGCTGCTATTCCTCCCACTGATACCAATGATGGGGCACTATTCCTCCCACGGATACCAATGATGGGGCACTATTCCTCCCACTGATACCAATGATGGGGCACCATTCCTCCCACTGATATCAATAATGGGGCAATATTCCTCCCACTGATACCAATGAAGGGGCACTATTCCTCCTACTGATACCAATGATGGGGCACTATTCCTCCCACTGATACCAATAATGGGGCACTATTCCTCCCACTGACAACAATGATGAGGCAATATTCCTCCCACTGATACCAATGATGGGGCAATATTCCTCCCACTGATACCAATGATGGGGCACTATTCCTCCCACTGATACCAATGATGAGGCACTATTCCTCCCACTGATACCAATGATGAGGCACTATTCCTCCCACTGATACCAATGATGAGGAACTATTCCTCCCACTGATACCAATGATGGGGCACTATTCCTCCCACTGATACCAACAATGGGGTACTATTCCTCCCACTGATACCAACAATGGGGTACTATTCCTCCCACTGATACCAACAATGGGGCACTATTCCTCCCACTGATACCAATGATGAGGCACCTTTCCTCGCACTGATACCAATGATGAGGCACTATTCCTCCCACTGATACCAATGATGAGGCACTATTCCTCCTACTGATACCAATGATGAGGCACTATTCCTCCTACTGATACCAATGATGGGGCACTATTCCTTCCACTGACACCAATGATGGGGCACTATTCCTCCCACTGATATCAATGATGGGGCACTATTCCTCCCACTGATACCAATGATGAGGCACTATTCCTTCCACTGATACCAACAATGGGGTACTATTCCTCCCACTGATACCAATGATGAGGCACTATTCCTCCTACTGATACCAATGATGGGACACTATT
This sequence comes from Pelophylax lessonae, assembly GCF_965119305.1. NCBI lineage: Eukaryota > Metazoa > Chordata > Amphibia > Anura > Ranidae > Pelophylax > Pelophylax lessonae. The sequence goes on from NC_138769.1 coordinate 24,053,913, forward strand.
CCTCCCACTGACACCAATGATGGGGCACTATTCCTCCCACTGATACCAATGATGGGGCACTATTCCTCCCACTGACACCAATGATGGGGCACTATTCCTCCCACTGACACCAATGATGGGGCACTATTCCTCCCACAGATACCAATGATGGGGCACTATTCCTCCCACTGACACCAATGATGGGGCACTATTCCTCCCACTGATACCAATGATGGGGCACTATTCCCCCCCACTGACACCAATGATGGGACACTATTCCTCCCACTGATACCAATGATGGGCACTATTCCTTCTACTGACACCAACAATGGGACACTATTCCTCCTACTGATATCAATGATGGGGCCCTATTCCTCCCCACTAAAACCAAAAAGAGGCACTATTCCTCCCACTGATATTTTATTGGCATCTGCTGCTTGACCAAGTATTCAAGGTCGGCTTTGGCTGCCCATAAGATAAGAACAGGGTATGCCTGGCCTTCTGGCTAGGCAGATCATGTAAACCCTTTGCCCCTGTCAGGAGGGGGATCAGGGTAGGTGTCCTACCCCTTTGGGGGGTGGACTAAAAGCACACCCTTAAGTGCACTTTTTAGTTTGTGTTCACATGCACATTTTTTGTTCACTTACGGGTTTTTTTCATTGTAGGTTTTTGCACCACCGCGGACTAGAGTATATAGAGTATATGTAAGGGTTTGCAACCACTTCAAATGTACTGAGTTCTGATAAAATACCAAAACATTCTATTCTATTCACCTATTTCTATGACCTTAAAGACAGAAAAACATTATAAAAACTGGAGACAAAACAAGGCGCTGGGGTTGCCACTTGTAATTATAGCACCTTTGCAGAAAGAAACAACACATCTTTCATTTTTGCGAAGTTTAATTAATTCTCCCCCTCATTTGTTGTAGTAAATGTGAGAAAAAAAAAGAAAACATTCTCTCCACATTTCACACACAATATAAATATATAGGATGCCCACTGTCACTTAATAACACTTACACAAAATGCTACCCCTACATGTTGGGTTGTTTTGGGATGGTTATGGTTAGAAAGATTAGTTAGAAGGAGACATGGAGAAGGAAAAAAAAGGATGATAGAAGATCTAGAAAAAAGAGAAAAATTGCAGGCTGGAAAAGGAAAAAATGGATATTGATTCAGTTAAAAGAAAAGAAAAAATAAAAGATCCCAAAATATATATAGAGACATAAAGTATATAGCAGGAGTGGAACAGGATAGGAGAATAAGAGAAACAAAAGGATAAACTATTTCCTGAAATATTCCATTAAAGAATAAATGTGTGTTGTGAGACCATACTGATTCCTGTGGTCTCCTAAACGGTGAGTAAGGTGCAAATACAGTGCACAACAAGTACACATAGAGTTCTTAACAAAGATTTTACTATGATGGGTTATAAAAGTGATTGTAAACTCTGGATGGATTGAGGGCTCAGGTAAGTATAATGGGTGGTGAGAGGGCATACTACATACTACCTAAACATTGTTACTTTAATGCAAGCAATGCATTAACCACTTTTGGACAGGAAGGATTTGCCCCCTTAGGCCCCTTTCACACAAGCAGACCGTTCAGATCCGCCTGTCCGTTTTTCAGGCGGATCTGAACGGTCCCCCCATGCATCCCTATGGGGCATCGGATGTAAGCGGAGACATGTCCGCTGACATCTGATCCTGTCCGTTAAATCCAGACGGATGGAAACCCTATTTTCCATCTGGCGGATAGGATGAGAACGAAGAGACGGTCCGTTCTCATCCGATTCCCCCATAGAGAAGAATGGGGACCTGACGGCTCTGTCTTCGCGCACAGTGCGATCCCCCCCTTCGATCCCCTGCTGAGAAAAGTGGAGTCCGCCTGACGGACTCCGTGTGTGAAAGGGGACTTAATGACTAGGCCATTCGGCGATTCGGCACTGCGCTACTTTAACCGACAACTGCAACAATTCTGAAAAAAAAAAAAAAAAACAATATTCTTTCTGCTATATAACATCCCCCCCCCCCCCCAAAAAAAAAAAAAATTGTAGAAATCAAATGTTTTCATCCATTTAGGCCAATTTGCATTCTGCTACATATTTTTGGTAAAAAAAAAAAAAAAAAAATCCCAATAAGTGTATCATGTCTACAAACTAGGGGAAAGATTTATGTCATTTTTATTTATTTATTTTTTGTTTTTTTTACTAGTAATGGCAGCGATCAGCTATTTCTAGCGGGAGTGGGGCATTGCGGCGGACAGATCAGACCCCTAACTGACATTTTTGGGAGGACCAGTGACATAATGCACTAAAATCATGCACTGTTACTGTAATAATGACACTGGCAGGGTAGGGGTTAACACAGGGGTGATCAAAGGGTTAAGTGTGAGCCTAGGGGGTGTTTTCTAACTGTATGGGGAGGGACTTGCGGAATCAACACAGAGACCTGTGATCCTAAATAGGAGGATCACAGGTGCTCTGTATTTATTCCGGAGAGATCAACGGCCTGCTGTGTTTTCAACAGCAGACTCTCCATCTCTCTTTGCGGGGAGCGATCGCGGGTGCCCGGCAGTAATTGCGGCCGCCAGCCCCGTGGATCGGCTTCCCCACTTCATAATGGACATTACTGGTACGGCGGTTTGCGCAGCCGAGCCATCCTACCACAGTATATCTGCGGCGGGTGGTCGGCAAGTGGTGAAGGTAAAAAATGCTTAGGCTTTAGAACCACTTTTAGGCTGGGTTCACACTGATGTGGTGGGGAAATAACAGCGATCCCTGTGTGGGTTCCCGCACCACATCAGAATCACAGGCAGTGCACACTACACTCTGTGATTCACTGTGGGTGTCCATTTAAAGTTAATGACACCCCCAAATCGGTTTGCAGAACACAGCGTGAAGTGCAGAATCGGATGGAATCGGATCGTCTGGGTCTGAACACCCATGCGATCCAAATCCAGTGGGGTCCTGCACCTTTATTGGTGCGGATCCAGTTCGAACCGAGCCATACATAATGTATGGCCCAATTCGCACCGCACTGAATTTGCATGTCATTTGTACAGGAATCCGGTGCATACATGCGATGCGGTACAACGCATCAGTGTGAACCCAGCCTAAAGAGGAATATTTTTTCTTTTTTAGTCAGCAGCTACAAATACTGAGATTTAAAAATCAGCTTTACCAGCTATGTCTTCCTGCAGCTGGTTCTTCTTACCGCTGTGGGTCCTCAACAACGCCATCTTGAATATGTGAACTTGCTGTGGCTTCCTGAGGAACCACAGCCAGCCCATTGAGCATGAGAGAACTCCTGTAGCGCTCTGTGAATAGTCCTGCAGCTTCCTTGGACATGTTGCTTTTATGGGAAGTGGTGGGGCAAGGGATGTGGAAATGGGTGCCGATAGAGGTCAGTACTCATACCCCCCCCCCCTTCGAAAAAAACACGTAATTTCATTACAGCGTGGGGGAGTATACAAGAGGGACTGCTTGGACATGGTGGGGGTGGAGAGGCAGTGCGATGACAGCACATGCTCCATCTCGTCCAATCAGAGAATACTTTGCGTTCATTCAGAAAATGCAATGGCACCCATGCTGAGTGGCCAACCAGCCGACTGGCTGACCAGTTGACCTCCTATGTTCACAGTGCATCAGGCCGGCTTCTCAGCACAACACATGGAAGTTAGTGGAGATCACTGAAGTAGCTAGTGTCTACTTTAGTGATTTACAGCTTCCAGGGTTACAGCCAGATATGATAAATAAAAACATACATGCAGGGTTTTATTTCGAGCGAAAGCGGGGGAACGCAGCTCAGGCACATCCATAACTGAATGTATGTAATGGCAAGGGATGCTGGTGTGTGCTGGAGGGTCTATTGATGCTGGCTGCTGGGGGAATGATTGTTGCTGGAGAATATCTATTTTTGTGGAGGAAGGGGGTCTATTGTTGCTGGAAAGGGTCTTCTGCTGCTCATTGGGAATCAATTGTTGCTAGGGTGGGTCTTATGTTGCTAGGGGGTCAGTTTTTGCTGGGAGGGATTTACTGTTGAGGGGGTCTTTGTTGCTGGCTGCTGAGGGTCTATTGATGCTGGCTACTGGGGAATCTATTGGTGCTGGAGGGGATCTGTTTTTGCTGGGGTGGGTTTTATGTTGTAGGCAATCGTTCCTGGGAGGGATCTTATGCTGAGTGAGGGGGTCGAACGTTGCTAGCTGCTGGAGGGTCTATTGATGCTGGCTGTTATGTTGCTAGGAGATCAGTTTTTGCTGGGAGGGATTTACTGTTGAGGGGGTCTTTGTTGCTGGCTGCTGAGGGTCTATTGATGCTGGCTACAAGGAAATCTATTGGTGCTGGAGGGGATCTGTTGTTGCTGGCGTGGGTTTTATGTTGTAGGCAATTATTGCTGGGAGGGATCTTATGCTGAGTGAGGGGGTCGAACGTTGCTAGCTGCTGGAGGGTCTATTGATGCTGGCTGTTATGTTGCTAGGGGATCAGTTTTTGCTGGGAAGGATTTACTGTTGAGGGGGTCTTTGTTGCTGGCTGCTGAGGGTCTATTGATGCTGGCTATTGGGGAATCTATTAGTGCTGGAGGAGATTTGTTGTTGCTGGTGTGGGTCTTATGTTGTAGGCAATCGTTGCTGGGAGGGATCTTATGCTGAGAGTGGGGTCTAATGTTGCTGACTGCTGGAGGGTCTATTGATGCTGGCTGTTGGGAGTCCATTGTTGCTAGTGTGGATCTAGTCGCTGGGGTGTCTATTGTTGTTAGATCCATTTTACTGCCTTTCTTGTTATCATTACCAAATTCTATACAAAATACTTAGCACCACAAATTATCCTTGGTTCTGTATTCTCTAAAAGGGGTGGTACTGGGAGGTGGGTAAGGGGTGAAAGCAAGGAACGATGCTCGGAGGTGGGTAGGGGGCGAAGTCAAGGTGTGACTTGGAAGGGAGGAGTTCCTGCACTTATTCTCTGAGAAAAAAAAGCCCTGCTTACATGTAACCATGTAAAAATCTATCGGTCCATCTAATACTACCTTCTCCAAAGGTTTATGCCGCTGCTGTCTAAAGGTGGCTATGGTGCTCCTCCATAGATACAGTCAAGGAGTGAGTGTAGTCAGGAAGTGTATTACTGACCGGATCCTCGAGTGAAAATAAGAGAAAGAAGCCTAAAAAAAAGAAAGATAATGCACCCACCCAACCTAGCGATCTGTAAACTGAAGTACATTACTGTTTTTTTGTTTTAGGGTTTGAATACACCTAATCAATTATTAGTCTTGTGCACTATAGAGTCACACCTTCATTTGCTGCAAACCATCTGAATCAGAAAAGAAGAGAGGCAGATGGTTTGGGATGGACTAGATGTCATTCGACAGAAAAGACTGGGGAACGCCACAAACAGAAGTGCTCTTAATGTGTTCTGCACTGTAGGTTAATGTTACATCCCTTGATATTATTTGTAATGAATATGATTCAAAGCCATTATGAGGGAAATAGAAAAAAAAAAAAATCATAAGCTTCAATAACAATGTGGCTAGATGAGATTAGAGAGCTCTTCGTAATAAAGCAGTTTAGAAGTTGTTGTGCGGCGGTTTTTACAGCAAAATATTGTATAACAAACACTATTGTGAAATATGGGTTCATATAGGGTTGTATGGTATTTGCAGGCTCCCTGTGTGTTTAGGGGAACTCTTCACCAAATACCCAGGTTCCCACCACTGTCAGATCACCCAAATGTAGGCCGAACTAACTGAATATGGGGATAGTAGGTGACACCAGTACAGTCAGTTATATGTTGAAGATTATATATACACATTCACTGGCCACTTTTTTAGTTATACCTGTTCAATTGCTTGGTAACACAAATTGCTAATCAGCCAATCACATGGCAGCAACACAATGCATTTAGGCATCTAGACGTGGTGAAGACTTGCTGAAGTTCAAAATGAGCATCAGAATGGGGAAGAAAAGGGATTTAAGTGACTTTGAATGTGGAATGGTTGTTGGTGGCAGACGGGCTGGTCTGAGTATTTCAAAAACTGCTGATCTACTGGGAATTTCACACACAACCATCTCTCGTGTTTACAGAGAATGGTGGGAAAAAGAAAAAATATCTAGTCAGCGGCAGTTGTGTGAAGGAAAATGGCTTGATGATGTCAGAGGTCAGAGGAGAATGGGCAGACTGGTTTGAGATGATAGAAAGGCAACAGTAACTCAAATAACCACTCATTACATCCAAGGAACGCAGAATATAATCTCTGAGTGCACAACACATGGAATCGGATGGGCTACAGCAGCATAAGAATACACCAGGTGCCCCTCCTGTCAGCTAAGAACAGGGAACTGAGGCTACAATTGGCACAGGGTTACCATAATTGGACAATAGAAGATTGGAAAAACATAGTTTAATGAGTCTCGAACTCAGCCCTCTCACCACTGGTTTCTTGAACATGACAATCGGGTCACTGTACTTCAATGGCCCCCACAGTCACCACATCTCATCCAATAGAGCACCTTTGAGATGCGTGAAATGGGAGATTCGCATAATAGATGTGCAGCCGACAAATCTGCAGAAACTGTGTGATGCTATCATGTCAATGTCAACCAAAAATCCCTAAGGAAGGTTTCCAATACCTTGTTGAATCTCTGCCACGAAGAATTACGTAGTTTTGAAGGCATAAGTGGATCCAACACAGTACTAGCAAGGTGTACCTAATAAAAAAGTGGCCGGTGAGTATATATATATATATAATACTAACTTTGAAAAGCTATTTGCATTTAACTGTACATGCTATATGTGTGTGCATAAAGTGGAACCGATTTTAAAAAATATCCCAGCAAAGGTTTTTAATATCCAAAAATGAAAAGATAGTGAGCCTTGCTTGCAGTTCAAACAGAGAATTTTCAAAAGGTTTATTCTGGCAGACATGTAAATAAAAAATAAAAAAAAACACATTAGGTAGCTTAAAGCTCGGTTCACACTGGGGCGGCACGACTCTGTACTACTTCGGGGGCGACTTGTGCATTCCCATGCACCACGACTTCGGAGCGACTTGCACGGACTTCACATAATGGAAGTCTATACAAGTCGCTCCGAGGTCGCCCAAAGTAGTACAGGACCCTTTTTCTAAGTCGGAGCGACTTGTGTCGCTCCTATTAGAACGGGTCCTGTAGCAGTCAATAGACCGCGAGGGAGCGCGACTTGTCAGGCTGACAAGTCGCCTGACAAGTCGCGCTGGTGTGAATGGAGTCTTAAGCAGATTTTCACCCTCCATGTCATCATCCCTCCTCTCCACTCCTCCTCCGGTCCTCTGCGCGATTACTTTTTTTTTTTTCAATGAAATTGTCTGGCCGCGGCTCTTGCATGTCTTTTGCCTAGGCGAATGAAGTGCACTGTTCCCCCTTTGCTTCCCAGGATATGAACCCCAGTAATCGCAGAAGCAAAGCCATTTATTCAGTAAAAGAGGAGGGGGCAGGTCTAGCATGGCGTGATTGAGAGATGTGCCGGCTCAACCCAGAACAGCTGGTAGCCTCTCAATGATGTCACGGCAAAACATGGCGGCGTGGGACCGAGCACTGCCAGAAGAGAGGAGGATCTCCTCTGGACAGCTCTGGATCTGCTAGGTGGGTGAATATCTAAAATGTGTTGATCTCACCACCATGAAGGTAGAGGTAAAATGATACTAAATACATACTGTTTAATTTACATTGCCCCTTTTATTTCTGTATATGGATAATGGCGCTGTAATTATTTTAATAAAAACAAACCTCTAAGTACCTTTTTCCTATGATAAAAACAAACCTCTAAGTACCTCTTTCCTATGTGATATACAGCTGTCACATGACCCAGCTCTCTCCCAGCCTGTCTACAGGGAAACATAAGCAGGAGGAGCTCCTAGTCCTCTGCTGCTGGTCACATGTTGAAAGGAAAAAAAAACCAGACTTTGGAATATGAAGTAAAAATAAATAACTAATATAAATTAACTGTTTTAAATTGGCATACAAATATATATTTGAAATTAAATCTTTATGATTTTTTGTAAATAACATGGTGTGGGTGGATTTATGCCAGTCACGGGCTCCAGCCTGTGTCTTAGAATAAAGCTGGATCCACACTATCCAACTTTTGTGGTTAGATTTCTTTCAGAATTACCTTTTCTATGTAGTGTAAGGGCCTGCCAGATTGCATACAAATTGAAAGTGTTTAGGTTTCACCTCATATTATATGGTTTTGGTAAGACTAAAGGAAAAAGTCTTCAGAAAATCTTATAGTGTGTATGGCCCATAAGAGGGAGGTAAAGCCACCACTAATCTATGTGTAATATTTCACCTCCATTGTGTTTTGCTGGTTAGTGAGCATGGAGGAGGAGGAGGTATGGAATAGGCTGTCATTAACCACTTTGTATACACCCACATGTGTGACCCTATAGTCACATGGGCTGCTCAGATGTGATAGGGAAGAAATGCTCAGCATATAAACTCACTGGAAACTGAGCATGTGCAGAGCTGCCACCACTGCTCTGCAAAATCCCAAGCTGAATTGGGGACATGGACAGAAGGTGGAGATAGACACCAGCAGAATCAACCAGGTTTTTGAAGAATACAGAAAAGGAATCTCATAGTGACGGAGTGAGTATGAACAGCATGTAATACACATCTATAGTTTTTTTATGATGTGGGTTTGTTACAAGATGTTGCTGACACTGATAACCTATATGGGCTTGCTTCAAGCAAGCAGTAAGGGATAACACAGACAATGAAAATGGGACAATGCTTAGAACACAAAAAGAGCGCTGGACACAGACTGGCATCCCACTGATGAAACAAAATTAACGAAAATGCTAAGGGCTATAAATGAAGGCTAAATCAGAAAAAGAGAAAAATTGTGAAACCAAATACTGGGATTTAAATAGGAAAGTTAAACGTAACTGCTGGTGTAGCACCCTCCTAGCTAGTGGATGTTGCTAGGTAAATTTAGTTTAGCTCCTCAGTAATCAGTGGAGCAGGGGTTTATTGTTTTTGTCTGAACAAGATTTCACAGGCTGCTAGTCCGATTGCTTCCCCCCACATTATATAGGATTCTAGAAGCACAGTGGGAGGAAGAAATGAAAGACAGCCTGACTATATATAGGGATCCAGCCAATCCCTGGGGAGGCGTGTCCAGAAGGGGGCCAGGGAGCCCATAAATAGTATGAGGCCTGAAGCAGAGGGTGTGGATCCTGGGTCCAGTTCTGCCAGAGGAGCCTGCCGTCTAAAGGGCTCTGCCCCTCAGGGTAGTCTGCTGGAGAAGCTGCATTAAGTTTGAGGCCCCAGCTATAGTCTAAGCTGGGGGGCCTAATTTTCCTACCTCTGAGATTCTTTTTATGGTGTGGAGAGCCCACTGGACGATATCCCAGTGGAAGTTGGGGGAAAGAGTGTGGAGCTCTCCTGTGGTATTGAGTCTGTCTCACTCTAAAGAGTGCCTGGTGGATTATAGAAGGAGGCAACTGACGATCCTGTGGCATTGTGAGTATTGACCTATATTACATGCCCAAGTGACTTGAGACTCAATACCACAGGAGAGGTGGACACTCTTTCCCCCAACTTCCACTGGGATATCCTCCAGTGGGCTCTCCAGACCATAAGAAGGATCTCAGACGTAGGAAAATTAGACTGTAGCTGGGGCCTCTGCCTTCATGCAGCTTCTCCAGCAGACTACCCTGAGGGGAAGAGCCCTTTAGATGGCATGCTCCTCTGGCAGGACAGTTTTACAAAAGCCAGTTCTGGGCACCTTCCCAGTCAATAGTGAACTTGGCAGAAGTTCTATGCTAGAATAGTGAGAAGAAAAGTGTCCTCTGAAAATTCAGTTGTTTGGGGGTATCCCATGTTCACCTTGCACGCATCCAAGTTTAATCCAGCTATAAAAATACAAAAGACACCCCTAGACTGTTTATTCGAGCCAGTAAGAAGGATGAAGATGCAGATGCTGTGTGCACTGAATTTGGGGGAAAGGGACAATTCAAGACAGCCGCTCCTTTGGGGGTGTGCTACACTGGTTTGACAAAAAAGACCAGCTCAAACGTAAAGGACCCTGTACCTCTTGAGGGAGAAGTAACTCAAACACTCTGATAAAAGATGAGAATGAAAGAATTTATTTTGATTAGCAAAAAAAAAAAAAAAAAACAATATGTCCAATGGGTTGAACATTTAAAAGAGAATTTACGCCAATCAACAACAGCATTATTTTTCAACATCAGTGCCACCATTCTTCAAGCTCAATCCTGCAGATTGGGAGAACGTATCGTCCCCGTGTCAGCAATTTGAGGACTGTGGCAGGCAGGCGCTGTGCTGTGTTTATCTACTTTAAGACTGGAAGGATTTGCCCCCTTCCTGACCAGGCCCTATTTTGCGATTCGGCACTGTGTTACTTTAATGGGCAATTGCGCGGTCGTGCGACGCTGTACCTAAATAAAGTTGATGTCCTTTTTTCCCTTTTTAAACAAAAAAAGAGCGACAATTTTGAAAAAAAAAAAAAAAACAATATTTTTTACTTTCTGCTATATGACATTCTCAAAAAAAAAAAAACTTAAAAAAAAGCAAACTTTTTAACATTTTAGGCCAATTTGTTTTCTGCTACATATTTTTGGTAAAAAAAAAAAAAAAAATTGCAATAAGCGTATTTTGATTGGTTTGCGCAAAAGTTATCACATCTACTAACTACGGGAAAGATTTGTGTCATTTTTATTGTTTTTTTTTACTAGTAATGGCGGCAATCTGCGATTTTGTTTCGGGACTGCGACATTGCGGCAGACAGATCGGACCCCTGACTGACATTTTTGACACTTTTGGGGGGGGGGGGGGACCAGTGACATTACTACAGTAATCAGTGCTAAAAAATATACACTGTTACTGTAATAATGACACTGGCAGGGAAGGTGTTAACATTGTGGGTAATCAAGGGGTTAAATGTGAGCCTAGCGGAGTGATTCTAACTGGGGGGGGGGGGGGGGCGTGGCTTGTGAAATGATCACAGAGACCTGTGATCCTATATAGAAGGATCATAGGGGCTCTGTGATCATTCCAGGGAGAAGAACGGTCAGCTGTGTTTACAACAGCTGACTGTTCTCTCTCAGAGGGGAACGATCGCGGGTGTCAGGCGGCAATCCGAGCCGCCTGACCCGTACATCGGCTGCCGAGTGGGGGCGGGAGCGCGCCACCGGCGGCGCCCACTCGCTCCCTAGCCTCCTACGCACGACTGACATATAGCTACGGCGGTTTGCCCAGGAGCGGCTGCCTGCTGCAGTATAACTGCGGCGGGCGGTAGTAAAGTGGTTAAAGTCCCATCAGAGGGTTTATCGCTTTTTTTTGTGATGAATTTTATTTGGGTGCAGTGCTGGATGACTGCGCAATTGTCAGTTAAGGTCCTTTTCACACACTCCGTCCATCGGACCGAGTCCGTTTTTCTCAGCGGGGGATGGATCCGCCGATCCACCGCTGAGCAGGAGGACAGCTGCGTCTCTGTGCTGTGTGCGGAGACACAGCTGTCAGTTCCCCATGCATCTCTATGGGGGAAATCGGATGGGAACGGACCGTCGGTCTGTTCTCATCCGATCCCATCCGATCCGATGGACGGATGGAAAATAGGGTTTCCATCCGTCCAGATTTGACAGCTCGGATCGGATGTCAGCGGACATGTCTCCACTGACATCCAATGCCCCATAGGGATGCGTGGGGGGACCGTTCAGATCCGCCAAAAAAACGGACAGGCCTGTGTGAAAGAGCCCTTAAAGTAATGCATTGCCGAATCGCAAAAAAAAATGGCTGGTCATGAAGGGGGGTAAATCTTCCAGGAGGTCAAGTGGGTGAACCAGGTCTTCATTGGGCTGTGCACATTCATGTTGGCGCAGAAACGTCCCCAATTTTTTTTACCAGAAGGTTAGGAGGCACCTATAATTAACAGCACCTTTTATTGGGAAACCCTAAATTTGTAAACCAGTTGAGGTCATAAGGGGTCATATATTTGGTGAGATGGTCAGTTGTCCAGAAGCATTTTACTTTATAATGAAAAGGACTTAAAAAAGACTGTAAATGGGAAAAAAAGGCTAAATAAACTGCTTTATTTTGTAAGTGAAGTGGTGCTCACAAGCAGTGCAGGGATGGGATCATTACTTTGGCTTTGAGTAGGCTTGATGTTTAACATTACTGCAAAATTAAAAACGAGTTCTATATTCAATGATTATAACTGCTTTGCATGCAATTAATCATAATGAAATTACCATAACTTGCATACAGATTGTGTGAAGAGATAACTCACTCATGGCTAATAGTGAGAAGAGTCCTCAAGGACCAAAATTATTCCATAGGTTGTTGCAAACCCTTAGAGGAAATGCTGTTTTATTTTTGTTACCATCCGAAGGAAGATTTTATTTCTTATTCAGAGATACTTCTGCAAGTCATATTTTTTCTTTAGATTCACAAATTGAGGGCTATAAATGAAAATACATGATAAAGAAGAGATCAAGCTGGGTTGGGGGGGGAATTTATGAACCATGTGTAACTGGAGGTAGGTTTATGGGTTTTTTAGGTGACTTTCCTTTGCCCATGCAGAGCAATGTAAAGGGGTCAATCAGGGCCGGGACAAGTAGTGGGCAGGAGGGGCACTGTGGTATCATGTGAGATGAGAGGGTGCTGCAAGGATGGGGGGGGGGGGATTTGTGTTCCAAGGGGGTATTTGGGGGGGCAACAGTATCGGTTCTAGAAGAGGAAATTGGAGGGGGGTGCTAAGTGTGGTGATTTAGGGGGATTTGTGTTGGAAGGGGGATGGGGGGGGGAGAAGATTTGTGCTGGGAGGGGGATTGAGGGGGTATTTGTGCTGGGAGTGGGGAGAAAATGTGTACTAGGAGGGGACAATTTAGATTTGTGCTAGGGGAGGGGTGATTTTTTTGGGGTGGGGGGCATTTGAGCTGGGGGATGGGGGGGGGGACTTCAGCAGTGGTGCGGATTTGTACTGGGAGGAGGAGCAATCTATGCTTAGGGGGTAAGCATGCAGATAAGTGCTCATTTTTTTGTGGGGGGGGGGGGGGTCCTGACACATAATGCTCATACATCTTAGGGGAGGTGGACGCAGTTTGGCATGTCTGCCCTGGGCTCTAGGTGACCTTGTCCCAGCACTGGGGTCAATTGAATTTTAAATCTATGCAGTCAATATAATAGTCTAAGAACAGATCTGTGGCTCGTATTTTCTAGATCAGCATTTTTCAACCAGGGTGCCCTCCTGGGTTCTTCAGGGGTGCCTTAGCAAAATGCCTAAAAAATTGCTCCAAAATGCCCATAAATGTGTTAATAAGCCTGTTTTGTTTTGTTTCACAAAGCTTTTTATTGTGCAGCATTCCAACAACATTGGGCACCGTGTGGACCAGCTGCTGAGATCCTAACAACTGATGAACATTGTAGGTCAGGGGTCTTCTATAGTGGGGTGTCTTACATGTCTATATTGCTTTGCATTATGTCAAACTATGAGTTTAGTTTACATTTTAGAGTGGGTGCCTTGAGATTGTGTAAAATATTAAAGGGTTTCTTGAATGAAACAATGGTTGACAAACACTGTTCTAGAGCAGTAGTCTCCAAACTGTGACCCAAGGGCCAGATGCAGCCCTTTGCTCACTTTTATTCAGCACTTGAGGCATTATTAACCTCACTGACACTAACGAAGGGGCACATTTCCTCCTAATGATGACGAAGGGGCCCAATTCCTCCAAAATGACACCAAAGACGGGACACAATCCCTGCTACTGACAACAATGAAGGGGTATTATTTTTCCCATTGACACCAACAATGGAGCACTATTCCTCCTGCTGACACCAATGATTGGGAACTATTCCCCCCAATGACACCAATGATGGGGAACTATTGCCCCCAATGACACCAATGATGGTGAAATATTCCTTCCAATAGCACCAAACATGGAGCACTATTCTTCCCACTGACACCAAATACGGGACACAATTCCTTCCACTGACACCAATAATGGAGCACTATTCCTCCTGCTGATATCAATGATGAGGCACAATTCCTCCCAATGACACCAATGATGGGGAACTATCCACCCCCCATGACACCAATGATGGGGAACTATTCCCCCCCAATGACACCAATGATGGGGAACTATTCCCCCAATGACATCAATGATAAGGGACTATTCCCCCCAATGACACCAATGATGGGGAACTATTCCCCCAATGACATCAATGATAAGGGACTATTCCCCCCAATGACACCAATGATGGGGAAATATTCCCCCCAATGACATCAATGATGGGGAACTATTCCCCCCAATGACATCAATGATGGGGAACTATTCCCCCCAATGACACCAATGATGGGGCACTATTCCCCCCAATGACACCAATGATGGGGAACTATTCCCCCCAATGACATCAATGATGGGGAACTATTCCCCCCAATGACACCAATGATGGGGCACTATTCCCACCAATGACACTAATAATGGGGCACTATTCCCCCCAATGACATCAATGATGGGGAACTATTCCCCCCCCCATGGCGTCAATGATGGGGAACTATTGCCCCCAATGACACCAATGATGGTGAAATATTCCTTCCAATAGCACCAACGATGGGGCACTATTCTGCCCACTGACACCAAATACAGGACACAATTCCTCCCACTGACGCCAACAATGGAGCACTATTCCTCCTGCTGATACCAATGATGGGGCACAATTCCTCCCAATGACACCAACAATGGAGCACTGTTCCTCCCAATGACACCAATAATGGGGAACTATTCCCCCCAATGACATTAATTAAGGGGAACTATTCCCCCAATGACACCAATGATGGGGAAATATTCCCTCCAATAATACCAATCATGGGGCACTATTCTTCCCACTGACCCCAACGATGAGGCATTACTTACTCCCACTAGCGGCAGTCCAGCCCCCACAAATTCTTAAGGACAGTAAACTGGCCTTTTTTTTTTTTTACAAAGTTTGGAGACCCCTGTTCTAGAGGACAGTTACCCATTTATGTTAATAGGCTTTAGGATTGTGTCAGTTTGAGATACTTCTGGAATCATCTGAAATCAATTGTCTGGTGCATTTGACCTGCAGTTGACCTCCTTCAAGCAGGTTTTTGCAGCAAACAAATGACTGTCGACCCTTACACAGAGTGATACCTTATCCCACAATCAATCCTTGTTTTGAATGGTGGAATCTGGTCTGGTACGGTGTGTGATGGTGATTAGCAGAGGAGCGGTGATGAAACCACTTGCAGACTGGCAGGAAGAGAGCCTTTTGTGTGACCAGTCATCACAACTGAAACCAGTGGGAAGGATTAAGGTAAATATTACTTTGTGTTATGTCATCCGCTATAAAAACTAGCATTAGATCCTTTATCAGCTGGGAAAGGAGGAAAGGGACGTTAATGTGTTTCTAACTACCCAGAGATAGACTTAAAAAAAGGGAAACTGAACGCTTCAATATTAACTTTCCCTCCAGCAATGCATTGTTCGTGAGCTTTCTTCTAGGTTGAGCATCTTAACCACTTGCCGACTGCCGTCAGTATATTTACTGCGGCAGTCAGCCCCTCACAGGCAAAGCGACGTAGGTCTACGTCGCTAGCCTGTGAGGCTCTGGGGAGCGAGCGCGCGCCGCCACATGCGCGCTCCCGCTCGGTCACGGACCCCCCCCACCGGGCACTCGCGATCGCCCGTTACACCGGGAGAAAGGCAGGCGGCTAATGTAAACAAAGCTGCCTGTCATTTTCCCCTGTGTAAGAATGGTGATCATACGGTTCTGCTATGTAGGACCGTTGATCTCTGTTCTTACAGCTCAAGCCACAGCCAATCACAGTTAGAAACACGCCCCTAGGGACACACTTAACCCCTCCCTCTCAAAAAAGTTAACCCCTTCACTTCCAGTGTCCTTTTTACAGTAACAGTGCATATTTATAGCACTGATTACTGTAGTAATGTCACTGGTAACCCCAAAAGTGTAAAAAATGTCAGTCAAGGGTCCGATCTGTCCACCGCAATGTCGCAGTCCCGCAAAAAAAAATCGCAGATCGCCGCCATTGCGCGTTAAAAGAAAAACAACAAAAATGACAAAAATCTTTCCCTTAGTTAGTAAACGCAATAACTTTTGCGCAAACCAATCAAAATACGCTTTTTTGCGTTTTTTTTTAAACCAAAATTATGTAGCATAAAACAAATTGGCCTAAAATGTTAAAAAAATTTGATTTTTACATTTTTTTGGGGGAATTTCATGTGAAATGTGAAAAATATTGTTATTTTTTGCAAAATTGACGCTCTTTTTTTGTTTATAGCGCATGATCAAAAAATCGCACAGGTGATCAAATACCACCAAAAGAAAGCTCTGTTTGTGGGAAAAAAAGGACGTCAAATTCGTTTAGGTACAGCGTCACACGACCGCGCAATTGTCTGTTAAAATCACGCAGTGCCGAATCGCAAAATAGGCCCTGGTCAGGAAGGGGGTAAAATCTTCCGGGGCTTAAGTGGTTAAGCCATCTTGTCCTAATGGTCCGGGGTAATGTGTCCATGCATTGGAGTTCATTAATCCTGACACTGAGGCATGTCGAGAATGTATAAGAAGCCCTCACGTCAGAAAAGACATTATAGGGTTGATTTACTAAACGTAAATAGACTGTGCACTTTGCAACGTGCAGTTGCACTCTGCAAGAGCAGCTGCTCTAGAGCTTCGTAAATGAGCAGAAGCTCTGTTGACTTCCATCATCCAATCATGCACATCAAAAATATAAATATATATATTTTTTCCTTGCATGTGATTGGGTAATCTTTGTAAAGTGAAGCTTTACCTCATTTACTAAGCTCTGAAGCAACTGCAACAGTCTATTTTCCTTTAGTAAATCAACCCCTATGGCAGCCTTTCTCAACCTTGTCAACACAAAGGAACCCTTGAAATACATTTCTGGTCTCGGGCAACCCCCTGCTAAAAATTAAAATTCTACAACTCATGACACATTAGTGTGACAGTCCGTGGGAAGAACGCTCCTTACTCTTGTCATCATTGGGAAGAATTACCCACCTTACAGAGAGCTAAAAAGGAACAATGGTGTCATTGGAAACTTATCTGAGAGGTAGAAATTGCTCATTGCTCAAGGAACCCCTAGAAACCTCAGGAGGAACCCTAGGATTCCACGGAACCCTGGCTGAGAAACCCTGCCCTATGGGCTTGAATTACTAAAGGCGAACAAGCTGTTCACTTTGCAAGGAAAGGGTAATTGTGCAGGGGAATTTTCCCCAGAGCTTAGTGAATGTGGTGACGTTTCACTTTGTAAAGAATATCCAATCTTGGGCAAGGAAAATAAAAACAAAAAACAAAAAAAACAGCAAGTTTGCTTGAACATGATTGGATGATGAAAGTCGCCTCATTCGCTAAGATCTGGGGAAATTCCCTTGCAACGTGCAACTTCCTTTGCAAAATGCACAGTCTTTTGGGTGGATATACTAAAGGCAAATAGGCTGTGCACTTTACAATGTGCAGTTGTACTCTGCAAGTGCAGTTGCCCCAGAGCTTAGTAAATGAGGTAAAGCTTCACTTTACAAAGAATACCCAATCACGTGCAAGGAAAATAAAAAAGAAACCCTGACTCCATTGGCTATCTATTCTGGCACTGGTTAGAACCTCTGGGAGATTTTCATTACTGTGTGTGTCATCCTGTTCCAATGACTACCATTGCCCTCATTTCTTGTGCTGGTGTCATAGAGATTAAAAAAAGGAGGGGAAATGTCTTCAGTGGGGTCACGGACAGCAATAAAAACCCAACCCTTGTCCATTTTTATTCAAAACTAACAGAAAACCTTTCAGCTGGATTTGGGCTGTAAATTTTCATCAGTGCTACTTTGTAGTTTGGAACATGCAACAAGACCTTTATCACTGCTGTAATGTATTCATATAAATAGGACAATGCAGAAATTGTATGCTTCTAACCCACCCTTGCTGGACATTCATAAATAAAATCCTGTTAAGTAGAACACATGGGGGATAACTGATACTTGCCAAAGTATAAATACAGTTCAGTTTTATCAAAAAAGATCTTTGTGTGAGTGAAGAGTAATAATACTTTTTTTTAGTTATGTCCTACATAGAATCTACTCTACATTTTAAGTAGATGTAACATCAAATACTATACTCTACGCTTTTAAACATGTTAATTCTAATATTTTATTAGATTGTAAGCTCTTATGAGAAGGACCTTCTTAAAGTGATTGTAAAGCTTTAATTCATTTTTTCATAAAAATAATAAACATGTTTTACTGCTCTGTGTAGTGGTTTTGCACAGAGTGTCCCGGATCCTCCTCTTCTCGAGTCCCATGCTGGCGCTCCTGGCTCCTCCCTCCTGGCAGGTGCCTCCACAGCAAGCAGCTTGCTATGGGGGCACCCGAGCCAAGCCGCTGCTCTGTGTGTCCATTCACACACGGAGGGGCAGTTCGGCCCCACCTCCTTCGTATCCTGATTGGCTTACTGGCTGTGATTGACAGCAGGAGGAGCCAACGGCTCCCGCTGCTGCCAACAGCCAATCAGGAGTGCAAGTCCCTGGAGAGGCAGGGCTCTCATGGACATCCCTGGATCGAGGGGAGGGGGGGGGCTCAGGTAAGTATTGGGGGGGGGGGGATACTGCACACAGGTTTTTTTTACCTTCATGCATAGAATATATGAAGGTAAAAAACCTTGTGCCTTTACAACCACTTTCACCCTTTTGAAAAATATATAAATCAGCGCTGCTACTCCTGAAAGTGCAAACGTGTTCAAGTGCAAATATAATAACTAATATTTCCCAAAAATATGAAATCAATAATTTTTCAAAGTGTATAACCCAATCATAAACGAGCTTCTGTGCAAACAATGCCTACTCAAAGAGTAACCAAAGTGCATCTGTGCAAACCTATTCAATAACTTATTATCCAAAAAAATGTAATTCATAAACATGCACTCTCAAATAAATTAATACTGTGCAAATGAACAATCCATAAAATGCAAAGTCAATTGCAAATCCTTATAGTCCACATTGATAATCGTATAAATGCCGCTTATTCCAAAAGTGCTGGTGTTAGTTTAATTATAATCTTCGTGCTCTACCCTGTGCTCCCCCTCCTGTGTCCCCACTCACCAGACAGTAGGTGAGTTGAGCGCAGTTAATGCAAGGTGCTCCTGACTGTCTTCCTGACAGAGTACACTGCATTACTTCCTGATATGCCAAGGATGTTCAATCTCTATAGCAGGGATTCCTACGACCCTGCAGTTGTTCAGGAACTACAATTCCCATCATGCCTAGTCATGTCTGTGAATGTCAGAGTTTTACAATGCCTCATGGGATGTGTAGTTCTGCAACAGCTGCAGTGCCGTAGTTTGGGAATCTCCGCTCTATAGGATCTCTTGAGACAGATGGCTCCCATTGTAGATAATCATAAATGCAGAAAAATAGAACTCCATAGTGTAATACCAGAGACTTTGTTCCATAAAAATACAGCTCACTTACATATAAAACACTGCCATCTACTTCCTATCTCCTCGTGGTGGACGCCGTTCCCGTTTGCGTTTCAACCACCGGAAGTGACCGGACGTGACGTCAGACGCTGGCTGCTAGCTTTACGCGTTTCGCCATTCCCACTGGGCGTCTTATGAAGCTACCACCCACCTTTTTTTATCAGCAGCAGCCCAGTATATATACATATATATATATATATATACATATGATTAGGAAGATGACATGTGATTAAGATGTAAATAAAAAGTGTGTATAACCAATAGTGTGAAATATGATAGAATTTGTTATATATATATACATAAGTGTTTGTGTATATATATATATACATATATACACACACACACACACACACACACATATATATATATATATATATATATATATATATATATATATATATATGTGTGTGTGTGTGTGTATATGTATATACATATATATATATATATATATACATATATATATATATATATATACACACACACACACACATATATATATATATATATATAACAAATTCTATCATATTTCACATTATTGGTTAGACACTTTTTATTTACATCTTCCTAATCACATGTCCCTTTACACTTCTTCACTTTAACCCTTTTGTATATTATTGTAATGTCTATATTGGAAAGCGCTGCACAAACTGTTGGCACTATATAAATCCTGAAAAATAATAATAATTTTCAAATCTGCAGGTTCCATTAAACTAAAGTAGTTCTAAAATCTCAAGGTTTTCTTTTCCAATTAGGTTTTTTGCAAAATTCGAAAAGGATTACATTTTTTCAATACTGTCAAACATAGGAAAGGAAGTATGCCAACATATAATAACGATGCATCAAAGTTCAAGAATTATTATAAGTGTAGCCTATGAATATATTTTGATGAGCACACCTCTTACATAACTTCGCTCAATGAGCTATCACAAATATTCAACAAAAGGATATAAAGAGAAAGGAGTGCACCTGTGCCCATATTTCCTATCACTCCTGTGGATGCAAATTTGGAGAGAAAGAGAGGGGAAATGGGATAGCAATAACAGCAATCTATCATATAGGCCCCAATGAGTACTGAACCCAATGGGGGTGAGAGGGTGTAGCCGGGAATGGTAACGACCGTCACAACTCGGTCGCATCCTCTCCCATACTTTGCTTATAGCATAATTGCATAATTGTGTAGCTTACTGGAAGATTAAAAGAAACATGTAAGGGAAAGAATATGCAGTGAGAAAAACAGAAAAAGAAGAAGGGGAGAAACCTGAAAAGAAGAGAAAGGGAGGGAGGGGAGCATAAAGTTGAGAAAAAGAGTGCACCCCATCACATTAGAAGGCTCAAAGTTTTTTACCAAAGGTAAAAAAAAAACCTTCTCTTTGCAGCAGCCCTCCTAATACTTGTCCTTGGTATTATAGCTGGACAATGCTGTTTCAAAACTATGCACTGGTGTTGTCACCTTCTCACATGGACTTCTTTTGGAGAATTAATGTTTTAGAATAGCATTTAAAAATGCACGAAAACACCGTGCATGTGCAGAAACATAAACTATTTTAAGGTCCATCAACATATAAAACAGCACCATGTAATACATGAACATAGGACATTGAAAATAAACCCAAATGCATTTCAATTCTTGATACAAATCTTTCTCAGGGAGATGCATCACAGTGGTATAGTCTACACCATGGGTGTCCAACCTGTGGCCCTCCAGCTGTTGTGGAACTACAAATCCCATCATGCGCCTTTGGGAGCCCAGTCCCATCATGCCTTTACCTTTGAGAGTCATGCATGCAACTGTCAGTCTTGCAATGCCTCACGGTACTTTTCTTGCAATGCCTTATGAGTCCTGTAGTTTCATAACAGCTGGGGAGCCACAGGTTGGACACCCATGGTCTACACAGTGGAGACATCTTTTCCCCATGAGAACTCTTCCAGGAGTGAATTTCCCTTCCTAGGGGGAGATTTCCTCTCACTTCCTGTTGTCTCCCTCCATTTGTAAGTAGGGGTTGTTTGTAAGCCAGATGTTTGTAACCCGGGGGCCGCCTGTATTCAAAACATACTTGACATAGAAGAGCTAAAACATCTTCTGGCTTTATGCCTGCTACACACGTTAAGTTTTAAGTTTTAGACATCATGGAAACTGGATGTTATAAAACCGCAAGTAGCTTTAGCTGTAGAACGCCATGCTAAAAAGTCCAATTCCCGACTCCGCAAACGCCGTCTTCATCTGAAGATCCACTAACTAGTGCTGATAAAATAAACAGCTAGCAATGTAAAGAAAAAAAGACATCTTTAGAAAATAAATCATAAAAGAAAAAGAGGAAGGCTGAGACTGTAGCCTCAGCACAGGGAAGCCTATCCACTCCTGAATCTAGGCAGAAGACAAACTGAATTGGGATGGCTATTGCAGGGGGGTATTAGACTAGAAGGACAGCCCCCATGGGTGTGACTATGTAGATTTATTGTTCTTTTACAAGTCTTATGCCTAGAAACTCCTGTGGAGATGAAGTCAATAACCCATAAGTGAAGACTGTGTGAATGGGCGGCGACTGTCGGAGGACGTAAGAGAAATGTGAGTTTTGCCGCGTTTTTTTTTAGCGTTTGTGCTTTTTAGCAAAATGATACCCCCACGAAAGTTTACGACTCAAAAACACCCATAAATGCTAAATAGCCTTTTTTTTCAGCGCTTTACAGATGTAGCACCCTCCTAGATAGGTGCTAGGTGGGTAGTGTATATTTGTTCTGCCTGCTTATCAGTGACAGGTAAAACCTAGCTGCTCTTCTGCTTATCAGGGAGCAGGATTTCTAGTCAGGCCTATTGCATGTGTCCATGTGTGATTTATCTGGGCTGAGGGAGTGTCCCCACTGTATCCAATAGGGAGGCCTGTTGGACAGTGGAGGAAACCCAGCCAGTGACACACAGGCTTTTGTGGCTGTCCCAGTGGGTTGGCACAGACAGTGGTGCATCCTAGGATAGGCTATAAAAGCCAAGGGCACATGTGACAGGGTGTCTTGCTAAGGGTAACCCAGGGGAATCCAGAAAGTGTAATTTTCTGGAGTCTCCTAGGGGGCAGTGCTACACAGTTAGAGCGTTTCGACAGCAGAAAAATTGCACTAGTTCAGAGAACGCTGATAACAGCCTATGGACACAAGTGATTACATGCTGGGGAGTTTACTGGCTGCAGAAAAAAAAAACCTGAAGCCAAAAACAGCCGCTGTAAAAACGTCCCATGTGCATGAGGCCTTAAGGTTGCTGTACTAACTTTACGATGTTAGTGCAGAAAAATCCCCACTGTACTATTGTGTTCTGACAGGGGGACCGACCACCCACCTGCCCCCCCAACCCCATCACTCCCCCCCCACCAGAATTTCAGGAAAAGAAGCTATACATAGGGGGGGAAAGTCAGCTGGTTTCTACTGTAACAGCTGATTGCAGCTGTTATTCGGCCCGTGTGTACGGGGCTCCAGACCCTGAGACAAACCTCATGCTCCCCCTGTAATTTTTTATTTTTTTTAGTATGCATAGAATTTTTTCACATGCAGTGTCATCTTTTTGCTCAGAACTGCAATCCCATAATGATGAATGATTGTCATCAGGTACAGCAATGCTGTGAGCAAGTAACAAGATCACACAGCCGCAGAAGGTGGATTTGCTCCAAGTTGAAGGGGAAGTACAGCTGCAAAAGGTGCTTTTTTTTTTTGCATTTCTATGTTATTATATATCTATATAAGTTTTTTATTGGACATATTTACTATTTTTTCCTGTCATTAGAATGGGAAGTGAACCAAGTGCTCCCCCAATGGACGCATTTTAAAATGCAAACGTAGTTCTAAGCCTTCCCTGCGCCATCTAAACCAAATACCCCCCTTAAACACCTATACTGACTAACCTGTAAATATATATACCTAATAAAATAAAATAAAATAAAATAAAATAAAATAAAATAATATAATATAATATAAATAAATATATATATATATATATATTTTCAGCCCCGCTCTGGTCCGGTCACCCGATTCGGCTCCCCTGTGTCAGCCAACGGAGGAAGCGTCGACAACAATTGCACTTTGGAAGCCTATGAGTGACGTCAACTCCCCCCCCCCCCCCAATCTTACCCAGACGTTGGCTGGTGGCTGGCACTGGGGATCCCGAACAGGAACTGGCTGAAAATAGTTATGTATATACATCTTTTTTATACAGGTAAGTCAGCATAGGTGTTAGGAGGGGGAGGGAGCATTTTAAAGACTAGTTAGGTTTCAGCTGAAATTCTGCTTTAACCACTTCAGCCCCAGAAGGTTTTATCCCCTTAATGACCAGGCCATTTTTTTTGCGATTCGGCACTGCGTTACTTTAACAAACAATTGCGCGGCCGTGAGACACTGTGCCTAAATAAAATTGATGTCCTCTTTTCCCCATAAACAGAGCTTTCTTTTGTTGGTATTTGATCACGTCTGCGGTTTTTAGATTTTGCTCTATAAACAAAAAAGAGCCAAAAAAAAAAAATATATATATATATATATATATATATATATATATATATATATATATATATATATTTTACTTTCTGCTATAAAACATTCCCAATAAAAGAATTTAAAAAAATCTAATTTTAGGCCAAATTGTATTCTGCTACATATTTTTGGTAAAACAAAAATCCCAAAAATCGTATATTAATTGGTTTGTGCAAAAGTTTTAGCATTTATAAACTATGGGATAGATTTTTGGACTTTTTATTTTTGTTGTTGTTTTTATTAGTAATGGCAGCGATCAGCGTTTTTTAGTGGGACTGCAACATTGCGGCGGACAAATCTGACACTAAGTGACACTTTTTGGGGACCAGTGACACCAATACAGTGATCAGTGCTAAATAATATGCACTGTTACTGTATAAATGACACTGGCAGGGAAGGGGTTAATACTGGGGGTGATCAAGGGGCTAATTGTGCTCCTAAATTGCACTTACTGACTATGGGAGGGGGAAGGGCTCTGTGACAGACACACAGAGATCGGTGTTTTAGCTTAGCTGAGACACACAATCTCATTGTGCCTGTCTGACAGAAGAGCCGCCTGCCTTGTCTACATAGATAGCGGGAGACCAGCGGCGATCTCACCCGCTCCTCCCGCAGCCTGGCTCCCGCTGTGTATAATCACAGCCGGAGCGTGGCTCTGGCGGCGCACACTGCTGAGACCACGTGCACATAATCACGTAGATCTACGCGATTATACGCAGCTGAACCACCCTGCCGCAGTAAATCTACATGGGGCGGTCGACAAGTGGTTAAGGGAGCTTTGACTGTATTTCTCCTGTGGGTTTGTTCTGCACTCCTGTGACCCATTTTCAGATGACAGTGGGCTGAAGTCCGCTGTCAGCTGATGTCACAGTGCTGGCCCAGGCTCGGGCAGGATCACGACAATAAAGTCAGGATCCTCCCACATGCCTGGACCGGCACCTGGCTGAGCCGACCGCTTCCGCCCCCCTCCACAGCCCAGCGCTTCAGCGTGGGGGGTGTCAGAAAGCTGCGAGAACTGAGCGATCAGTGGCATTTTGACAGCTCGGTTCTCAGTGTCAGTGCCGGCAGAGGACAGGTGCAGCATTGGACCGATGCTGCATCAGCCTAGGTAAGTATGATTCTGGAAAAACACTTAAAGCGGAGTTCCACCCAAAAGTGGAACTTCCGCTCATTTGCTTCCTCCCCCCCTCCGGTGCCACATTTGGCACCTTTCAGGGGGGAGGGGGGAACGGGTACTTGTTTTTGACAGATACCCTTCCCCACTTCCGGGAAGCTTGGCCCCCTCCTCCTTTCCCCACCGCTGAGCCAATCCGAATCCACAGGGCGCTCCATGCATGCGCAGTAGGGACCCGCCCGTGAAGCCACAAGGCTTCACTGCCGGGTTCCCTTACCGGCAATAGCGGCGGCAGCACCCAACAGCCGATGGAAACACCGGCTGTGGTGCCGACATCGCTGGACTCCAGGACAGGTAAGTGTCCTAATATTAAAAGTCAGCAGCTACAGTATGTGTAGCTGCTGACTTTTAATTTTTGGAGGGGGGACTCCCATCTGCTAATGCCACCACTTCAGGAACAGTTAAATAATACTGTTGGATAGTAAACTACGTCAACAAACTTTCATGCATCCTTTACATAGTAGTGAGCATATTACTTATATTTGTATGGCAAATGCGATGGCACACGACGGAGAACACCCGCTGACAAGAATACTTCAGCAACTGAAAGGATTCTCAGAACAATAACAAGCATAATGTACAGGCCCTTTACTCCATACCATTGTTAATTCTTGATAACAGGTGCAACATAATAGCCTATATATTTAAGGCTGTGTGTGGAAGGATGTTAAGTGATCATCTCAGCAAGTTTTGTTTCCTGAGAAAAGGATAAACCTATCAGACTTTATTTAGCTAAATGCCACCAGTGGTGTAAGTATCTTTCTTAATCCGGGAATGTATTTACAGAAACCACCTCCATGTTTTCTTTAGGGAAGAACAGAATTTCTTATAATATAAATTCCTGTGTGGTCTCATCTGCTATCAGTTAATTAAATGCACATCTTGCAGGCCCCAGATGTAAAAATGTTGCACGCCTACCTGTGCAACACCTGCGAAGAAAACAATAAGTAAAGTTTGTGTAGTAATATGAAATGAATGGCCACTATCCATCTCATCTCACACAACTAATAAGAAAAGAAAAGAAAAGTAAAAAATAAAGGATTTATTGGAACTGTTGCTTAAATGTTTTTACTGGCAAGTAGAATTGTTGTCTGTCCAGCAGAGTGGGTGTGACAGAAAGTAGCTTTCCTCTCTGACTGAACTAAAAAAGGAACTCAATTTAAAGTTTGTGTTTGATTTTTTTTTTTTTTTAAGTTTTGTACAACGTGGATAAAAGTTAACTTTCAATTTTTTGCTGTTGCGTTACTCTTAAATTTCCAATCTAGAGAATTCTTTATGTCATTTGTTTCTTCTGGTGTGGAAGATTTAAACTGGATACACACTACAGGCGGTCCCCCGGGTTACAAACATCCGAACTAACAAACAACTCCTACTTACAAACCGAGGGAGACAACAGGAAGTGAGGAGAAATCTCCCCCTAGGAATGGAAATTCACTCCTAGAAGAGTTCTCATGGGGAAAATATGTCTCCACTGAAGCTTTATCACCAATCCTTGTTTCCACAACAACCCAAAATTTTCAAAATCCAATTAAGGGACTACATACAAGACTTTAGTAATGAAAATGGTATTATTAGTAGTAATCAGCATGGATTCATGAAAAATCGTTCTTGCCAAACCAATCTATTAACCTTCTATGATGCAGTGAGCTGCCATCTAGATAAAGGAAGGCCTGTGGATGTGGTGTATCTGGATAAAGAAAGGCCTGTGGATGTGGTGTATCTGGATAAAGGAAGGTCTGTGGATGTGGTGTATCTGGATAAAGGAAGGCCTGTGGATGTGGTGTATCTGGATAAAGAAAGGCCTGTGGATGTGGTGTATCTGGATAAAGGAAGGCCTGTGGATGTGGTGTATCTGGATAAAGGAAGGCCTGTGGATGTGGTGTATCTGGATAAAGGAAGGTCTGTGGATGTGGTGTATCTGGATAAAGGAAGGTCTGTGGATGTGGTGTATCTGGATAAAGGAAGGCCTGTGGATGTGGTGTATCTGGATAAATGAAGGCCTGTGGATGTGGTGTATCTGGATAAAGAAAGGCCTGTGGATGTGGTGTATCTGGATAAAGGAAGGCCTGTGGATGTGGTGTATCTGGATAAAGAAAGGCCTGTGGATGTGGTGTATCTGGATAAAGGAAGGCCTGTGGATGTGGTGTATCTGGATAAAGGAAGGTCTGTGGATGGGGTGTATCTGGATAAAAGAAGGTCTGTGGATGTGGTGTATCTGGATAAAGGAAGGTCTGTGGATGTGGTGTATCTAGATAAAGGAAGGCCTGTGGATGCGGTGTATCTGGATAAAGAAAGGCCTGTGGATGTGGTGTATCTGGATAAAGGAAGGCCTGTGGATGTGGTGTATCTGGATAAAGGAAGGCCTGTGGATGTGGTGTATCTGGATAAAGGAAGTCCTGTGGATGTGGTGTATCTGGATAAAGGAAGGTCTGTGGATGTGGTGTATCTGGATAAAGGAAGGCCTGTGGATGTGGTGTATCTGGATAAAGAAAGGCCTGTGGATGTGGTGTATCTGGATAAAGGAAGGCCTGTGGATGTGGTGTATCTGGATAAAGGTAAGCCTGTGGATGCGGTGTATCTGGATAAAGGAAGGCCTGTGGATGGGGTGTATCTGGATAAAGGAAGGCCTGTAGATGGGGTGTATCTGGATAAAGGAAGGCCTGTGGATGTGGTGTATCTGGACTTTGCAGAGGCCTTTGACACCGTTCCCCACAAACGCTTACTGTACAAACTAAGGAAGGTAGGTATGGACCATAAGGTGAGTACCTGGATAGAGAACTGGCTCCAGGGGAGAGTCCAGAGTGTGGTGATTAATGGGGAGTACTCGGATTGGGCGGGTGTGGAAAGTGGGGTCCCCCAGGGTTCTGTCCTGGGACCAATCCTGTTTAATTTATTCATAAATGATCTAGAGGAGGGGATATCGAGTACAATATCAGTATTTGCGGATGATACTAAACTAAGCATGCCAATATCTTCTGGGCAGGATGTGGAAACCTTACAAGCGGACCTGAACAAAATAATGGGGTGGGCAACTACATGGCAGATGAGGTTTAATGTTGAAAAATGTAAAGTAATGCACTTGGGTGCCAGAAACCAGAAAGCAAGCTACTCACTAGGGGGGGAACCTCTGGGTGAGTCTAGGATGGAAAAGGACCTGGGGGTACTGGTAGACAACAGGCTTGGCAGTGGCATGCAATGCCAAGCCGCTGCAAGCAAAGCCAACAGAATACTGGGATGTATAAAAAATGGGATTCACTCCAGAAATAAAGAGATTATTCTCCCACTCTACAAGACTCTGGTCCGGCCACATCTGGAGTATGCTGTCCAGTTCTGGGCACCGGTCCTCAGGAAGGATGTGCTGGAACTGGAGAGAGTCCAGAGAAGGGCAACAAAAATAATTAGGGGAATGGAGGACATCAGCTATGAGGAAAGACTACAAGCACTGAACTTATTCTCTCTGGAGAAGAGACGATTGAGGGGGGATATGATATCAATGTACAAATACTGTACTGGTGACCCTAGCATAAGGAACAAACTATTCAGAGAAAGGGAATACAATAAGACCTGTCTCAAGCCTTAAGGTAGTACAAAATTATTTCTCCAAGTTGCTGGCATGCTACCTGCATTATTAAAAAGAGTTGAAAAGTCAGGAAGGTTTTTTTTATCTTAATGCATTCTATGCATTAAGATAAAAAGCCTTCAGTTTGAAGCAGCCCCCCCGCCCCCAGCACCCCTAATACTTACCTGAGCCCCCTCCCTGTCCAGCAATGTCCACGAGTCCCTCGGCTGTTCTGGACTCTCCCTCCTGATTGGCTAAGATACAGCCGCCATTGGCACCCGCGGCTGTCAATCAAAGTCAGTGAGCCAATCAGGAGAGAGAGGGGAAGGGGCCGAATGGCAACTCTGTGTCTGAATAGACACACAGAGCTGCAGCTCGGCTCAGGTGCCCCCATAGCAAGCTGCTTACTGTGGGGGCACTCGATAGGAGGGAGGGGCCAGAAATGAGGGACCTGAGAAGAGTAGGATCCAGGCTGCTCTGTGCAAAACCAACTGCACAGAGGAGGTAAGTGTAAAATGTTTGGGTTTTTTTGTTTTCTTTTTAAACCGAGACTTTACAATCACTAGAATGGAGGGTGATAGATGCAAACCTAAGGACTAGTTTGTGTGCAAGAACCTCCAATAACAGGAGAAAAAAGGAATATAGAGGAGGATGTGGAAAAGTCGGTGATAGAATAGTAGTTATGGAAAGGATTTCAAGAAAGATTACAGCTAAGAAAAGTAGGAGTATATAACTGTATGCTAGCCGTTTATACTTCAATATGGAGGTTGTCAGAAACCAAAGAATCTTTGTAACCTTTTGAAGATTCGCCGGTGGAAAGTATCTCTGTCTTGATGGAGATCTCTGGGAAAGTGCTCCCAATTGCTAAGGAATTGCTCCCTATGTTTAGAGGGAAACAGCCTGAACCTTGTTCAATAGGTTTGATGCGGCGCTGGGGTGAAACGTAGGAATTCTAGAGGAAAAACCCTTGCTTTGTTTATAGTAGAAGCACCTGATGCTTGTGGCTATCTGTGAAAGAGGAGGATGGAAACCAATCTTGTTGAAATAATTTATTTGTGAGTTAAAACATTATACAAAACGTTTCATGGTAAATAAAGACTACCTTGGGTGCAGTGTTAAAAACAAGTTTTTCAGCCAGCTCAGTTAAATATCCAAGGAGCTGAAAAAGTGTGATGGATCAGCGCTGAGGCTTTAGCAAGTGGTCTTTACCTACTGCAAAATTCATTGTATAGAGTTTTAACCTACTAAGAAAAGGATTTCAACTTGATAGGTCTCCATTGTTTTCTTCCATGACTACACAAACATCATTAACCTCTGCTGTAAACCAGAGGTCGCCCACCCCGGGCCAGTGGACCTTGCTGGTCCGTGCCATGTTTGAAGCCGTGCTGAATAGAGGTGAGCAGTGGATGAGCAGAGACCAGACTGCATCCCCGGTGCATCATTGCTGTTGGGTCCGCCTCTAAAAATTCTGTAGTATACTGCGCATGTGCCAGTTTCCCAGCTCCTGAACTTGTATGCCAGATTCCTAGAGAGGCCGCTGAGCTGGGGAGACCTTTACCTGATGAATGTGGTGGCAGGCTAGTGACAAGCTGCATCTGGTGACTGTGGTGGCAGGTTAGTGACAAGCTGCATCTGGTGACTGTGGTGGCAGGCTAGTGACAAGCTGCATCTGGTGACTGTGGTGGCAGGCAAGTGACAAGCTGCATCTGGTGACTGTGGTGGCAGGCTAGTAAAAAGCTGCATCTGTTGACTGTAGTGGCAGGCTAGTGACTTTGGCAGCAGGCTAGTGACAAACTGCATCAGGTGACTGGTGGCAGGGTATTGACAAGCTGCATCTGGTGACTTTGGCGGCAAGCTAGTGACAAGCTGCATCTGTTGACTGTGGTGGCAGGCTACAGTTTCAATTGACACACTGCATCTGGTGGCAGGCTTCAGTGGCAAGTAACACTGTGCATCTGGTGGCAGGTTTCAGCGACAAGCTGCATTTAGTGCAGGATACAGAAGCAGGTGACACTCTGCATCTGGTGGCAGGCTACAGTGACAAGCTGTATCTGGTGACAGGCTTCAGTGGCAAGTGACACTCTGCATCTGGTGGCAGGCTTCAGAGGCAAGCTGTATTTGGTGGCAGGCTTCAGTGGCAAGTGACACTCTGCATCTGGTGGCAGGCTTCAGTGGCAAGCTGTATTTGGTGGCAGGCTTCAGTAGCAAGTGACACTCTGCATCTGGTGGCAGGTTTCAGCGACAAGCTGCATTTAGTGCAGGCTACAGTAGCAGGTGACACTCTGCATCTGGTGGCAGGCTACAGTGACAAGCTGTATCTGGTGGATGGCTTCAGTGGCAAGTGACACTCTGCATCTGGTGGCAGGCTTCAGTGGCAAGCTGCATTTGGTGGCAGGCTACAGTTGCAAGTGACAAGCTGCATCTGGTGGCAGGCTTCAGTGACAAGCTGCATTTGGAGGCAGACTACAGTTGCAAGTGACAAGCTGCATTTGGTGGCAAGCTTCAGTGGCAAGCTTCAGTGGCAAGCGGCATATGGTGTCAGGATTCAGTGGCAAGTGACATTCTGCATCTGGTGGCAGGCTTCAGTGGCAAGTGACACTCTGAATCTGGTGGCAGGCTTCAGTGGCAAGTGACACTCTGCATCTGGTGGCAGGCTTCAGTGGCAAGTGACACTGCATCTGGTGACAGGCTTCAGTGGCAAGTGACACTCTGCATCTGGTGACAGGCTTCAGTGGCAAGTGACACTCTGCATCTGGTGACAGGCTTCAGTGGCAAGCTGCATTTGGTGGCAGGCTACAGTTGCAAGTGACAAGCTGCATTTGGTGGCAGCCTTCAGTGGCAAGTGACTCTAGTTGCAGGAAGCTCAGGGCTCCCAATGATTCTGCATTAAGGCGAGCTTACCTATTTTATTACATATTACAATGTGATAATAGAAATATTGCTCTTCAGTCATTTCACCCACGGTGTCTGGATTACTGAAGAGCTAACCCGCGTCCCCTGCCACCTATCCTCACTCCCAGCTTTTATATTAAAGATGCTAGATGCCTGGCAGTCCAGCTGATATAAAGTCTAAGCTGTGTAGATGGGAGGTGCTGGATCCAAATTTGGTTAAATTCTAAGGGGCTAAAGGTAAATCATTTAGGCAGAAAAAAACACTGGCCATTGTAGCCTGCTTACCTATCACATTTTTTGGAGGTCCTGAAGCTCAGTGAGGTGAGGACAGTGGGAATGCCCATAAAATGACCACATTCTGGAAAGCAAACACCCCACAGTATTTTGTAGGAGAGAATTTGAGTCTTTTGAAAATGTCTACACAAAGTTGTCAATTTAATAGGATATTTCTTACATACAGCACAAGCACACATATGGCGCTTTTCCACTGCATGGAACCGAACGGTTCGGCTGGCTTTTGTGCTTTTCCACTGCTGGTACCGCATGGTATGGTGTAGGAACGGTTCGGTACGGTACGGTACAGCGGCGGTTTTCCACTGCATGGAACCGAACGGTACGGCTCTCAAAAACAGTACCTACTTGATTGTGGTTCCAAGAGGTACCATAACCGGTATCATATCCCACAATCCTTTGCATGCAGTCACTACTAGCCACTGATTTGTCAGAGAACCCCACCCACCCTGTTGTTATCCCACCCACTTAACTTTAGTACTACTTTAGTGGAAAAGCAAACCATACCGTACCGTACCGAACCGTTCCAACACCGTACCATGCGGTACCAGCAGTAGAAAAGCAAACCGGGCCAAGCAGGGCCGAGTAGAGCCGAGCCGGTACTTGCAGTGGAAAAGTGCCAATAGATTTACAACTCAAAACACATTCTGCTACAAATTAGCCAATTGTATTAAAACCAATGTATTGTAATTGTCCCTTCAATTCAAGTGGCCAGGGAATTTATCTTAGTGTAGCATCACCTTTAGCAGTCCCAGTTCCTATAAGCCAATCAAGCCTAGACTACGGGTACACGGCTGCCATCAGGAATGCCATGTTCACGGACCGGGAAGTGCAGTACACTGAAGAAAGGAAGAACAAAAGAGTTCCGGTGGTCCTAGGAGTGCAGATGAGAGCTGCAATGTCAGTGATGAACTGGTGATGTCCCCACCCAGCGTCAATTAATGTCAGATTTCCCGCCGCACTATCACAGTCCCACTATAAGTCGCTGATCACCGCCAATACAAGTATAAAAAAAAATTCCAATATATATATATATATATATATATATACTGTATATATACACACCATAGTTTGTAGACACTATAACTTTCACACAAACCAATCAAAATACATGTATTGGGATTTTTTGTTTTTACTAAAGACATGTAGCAAAATCCATTTTGGCCTAAACTTATTAAGAAATGTGTTTTTATTGGATAGGTTTAATATTTAATATATTTAATTTAGTAGAAAGTAAAAAAATATTTCGGCCTTTTTTCATTTATATAATAAAAAATAAAAGACCCAGTGGTGATCAAATACCACCAAAATAAAGCTCTCTATAAATTTGTATTTGCGCAAAGTGTTGCAAGACCGAGCAATTACCAGTTAACGTAGCGCAGTGCTAAATAGCAAAAAAACGGTTTTATGTTTATGAAGGGGGTAAAACCTTCCGGAGCTCAAGTGGTTAAACTCAGCTGAAAATCTCCTGTCTTCCTTCCCAGCCGGCCACATTATCACAGTCTCACTATAAGCCACTGATCGCTGCCAATACAAGTATAAAATCAATCAATAAATAAATAAATTAATAGAAAATCAAGTATATATACCATAGTTTGTAGATGCTTAACTTTCACACAAACCAATCAATATGCACTTACTGCGATTTTTTTTTAACAAACACATCTAGCCGAATCTATTTTGACCCAAAAATTTGAAAAAATTAGATTTTTTTTTTTATATATGATTTATAGCAGAAAGTAAAAAAATATTTTTTTTTTTTCAAAATCTTTTGGTTTTTATTTGTTTAAATAATAAAAAAATAACAAACCAAATGGTAATCCACCAAAAGAAAGCTAGATTTGTGTGAAAAAATGATATAAAATTTATTTTGCGAACAGTGTTGCAAGACTGAGCAAGTAGCGCAGTGCTAAATAGGAAATATATAATACAAAAAATACAAAAAAAAAAACAGTGGTGACCAAATACCACCAAAAAATAGCTCTATTTGTGTACTACAAATGATGTAAATTTAAGTTGCGTACAGTGTTGCAAGACCAAGCAATTACCAGTTAAAGTAGCACAGTGCTAAATAGCAATTGGCCTGCTCATGAAGGGGGTAAAACCTTCCAAACCTCAAGTGATTAAACCCAACTGAAAATTTCCTGTCTTCCTTCCCAGCCCGCCGAACTATCACAGTCCCACTATAAGTCACTGATCGCCACCATTACAAGTATAAATCAAATAAATAACTAAATAAATACAAAATCAATTATATATACCATAGTTTGTACACGCTATAACTTTCACACAAACCAATCAATATGCATTTACTGGGATTTATTTTTTTACCAAACACATATAGCAGAATCGATTTTGGCCTAAATTTATTAAGAAATTAGATTTTTATTTTTTTGGATATGTTTTATAGCAGAAAGTGAAAAAAAAATGGTTTTGTTTTTTGTTTCAAATCTTTTGGTCTTTTTTTGTTTATATAATAAAAAATAACAAACCAAGTGATGATCCACAAAAAGAAAGCTCTATTTGTGTGAAAAAAGGATATCATTTTAATTTGCGCACAGTGTTGCAAGACTGAGCAATTACCCATTAAAGTAGAGCACTGTTAAAAAGCAAATATATAATAACAAATTTAAAAACCCAGTGGTGACCAAATACCACCAAAAGAAAGCTCTATTTGTGTGAAAAAAGGATATAAATGTAATTTGCGCACAGTGTTGCAAGACTGAGCAAGTACCGTGAAAATTGCGCAGTGCTAAATAGCAAAAAACGGCCTGCTCATAAAGTGGGGTCAAACCTTCCGGAGCTCAAGTGGTTAAAACCAACTGAAAATTTCCTGTCTTCCTTCCCAGCCTGCCGAACTATCACAGTCCCACTGTAAGTCACTGATCGCTGCCATTACAAGTATAAAATAAATAAATAAACAAATAAATAAATAAAAAATCAAGTATATATACCATAACTTGTAGACGCTATAACTTTCACACAAACCAATCAATATGCACTTACTGGGATTTTTTTTTTTCCCAAACACATATCGCAGAATCTATTTTGGCCTAAATTTATGAAGACATTATTTTTTCATTTTTTTGGATATGTTTTATAGCAGAAAGTAAAACAATTTTTTTTTTTCAAATCTTTTGATCTTTTTTTTGTTTATATAATAAAAAATAACAAACCAAGTGGTGATCCGCCAAAAGAAAGCTCTATTTGTGTGAAAAAAATGATGTCAATTTAATTTGCACACAGTGTGGCAAGACCAAGCAATTACCAGTTAAAGTAGCACAGTGCTAAATAGCAAAAAAGCGGATTAGTTTAAGATATGTTTTTTTTTTTTTATAATGGATATATTTTATAGCAGAAAGTAAAAAAAAATTTTTTTTTTTTTTTTCAAATCTTTTGGACTTTTTTTTGTTTAATAAAAAATAACAAACTAAGTGGTGATCCACCAAAAGAAAGCTTCCTTCCCAGCTCGCCGAACTATCACAGTCCCACTATAAGCCCCCGTTCACATAGAGGCGACCTGTGAGGCGACCTGGTCGCCTCACAGGTCGCCGCAGATCGCCTTCCATAGGGAAGCTGCGGACCCGTTCTAATAGGAGCGACACAAGTCGATCCGACTTAGAAAAAGGGTCCGGAGCTTCTTTGGGGCGACCAGGAGGCGACCGCCATAGACTTCAATGTTATGAAGTCTGTGGCGGCCGCTCCGAGGTCGCGGCGCGCTGCTCGCACCGCGACCGCCAGCCGAAGTCGGATTGCCCCTATGTGAACGGGGGCTAAATCACTGATCGTCGCCATTACAAAATAAATACATAAATAACTAAATAAATAAAAAATCAAGTATATATCCCATAATTTGTAGACGCTATAACTTTCACACAAACCAATCAATATGCATTTACTGGGATTTTTTTTTTTTTTTTTTTTTACCAAACACGTGTAGCAGAATCTATTTTGGCCTAAATTTATGAAGACATTATTTTATTATTTTTTTGGATATATTTTATAGCAGAAAGTAAAAAAAAAAAAATGTTTTTTTTTCAAATCTTTTGATTTTTTTTTGTTTATATAATAAAAAATAACAAACCAAGTGGTGATCCACCAAAAGAAAGCTCGATTTGTGTGAAAAAAGGACATCATTTTAATTTGCGCACAGTGTTGCAAGACTGAGCAATTTACCAATTAAAGTAGCACAGTGCTAAATAGCAAAAAACTGATTCGTTTTATAAATATATATATATTTTTTTAATGGATATATTTTATAGCAGAAAGTTAAAAAAATTTTTTTTTTTTTAAAATCTTTTGATCTTTTTTTTGTTTCTATAATAAAAAATAACAAACCAAGTGGTGATCCACCAAAAGAAAGCTTGATTTGTGTGAAAAAAGGACATCATTTTAATTTGCGCACAGTGTTGCAAGACTGAGCAATTTACCAATTAAAGTAGCACAGTGCTAAATAGCAAAAAACTGATTCGTTTTATAAATATATATTTTTTTTTTAATGGATATATTTTATAGCAGAAAGTTAAAAAAATATTTTTTTTTTTTAAATCTTTTGATCTTTTTTTTGTTTCTATAATAAAAAATAACAAACCAAGTGGTGATCCACCAAAATAAAGCTCTATTTGTGTGATAAAAATGATGTCAATTTAATTAGCGCACAGTCTGGCAAGACCAAGCAATTACCAGTTAAAGTAGCACAGTGCTAAATAGCAAAAAAAACTGATTAGTTTTAGATGTTTTTTTTTTTTTTATGGATATATATTTTATAGCAGAAAGTAAAAAAAAAATTGTTTTGTTTTTTTTTTTTTCAAATCTTTTGGTCTTTTTTTGTTTATATAATAAAAAAATAACAAACCAAGTGGGGATCCACCAAAATAAAGCTTGATTTGTGCGAAAAAAGTATATAAATGTAATTTGCGCACAGTGTTGCAAGACTGAGCAAGTACCGTTAAAGTAGCGCAGTGCTAAATAGCAAAAAAAAAAAAAAAAAACGGCCTGCTCATAAAGTGGGGTCGAACCTTCCGCAGCTCAAGTGGTTAAACCCAACTGAAAAAAATTCCTGTCTTCCTTCCCAGCCCCAAATTTACACATTTCAAGCTCTAAGCACTATAATAATTGTGCATTTAATAAACAGTATCATGGCCTGCTGGTATATGTTTGCATCTCTATAAGAGGTCGGCATAGAGAGCCAGACAGTATGATTTTCGCAAAGTGTCTTTTATCTCCACGGTTTCACTTTAAAACAGACTTGAAAATCAGCTTAGAGGTTATACAAGACATGTTTTTCTGTGTGCCAGCTGAGAGGAAAGGCATTTATTAAATGCAGAACCTACTTGCTCGGCGCCTTGTGAAGGATGCAAATTTGGGGGATAGGCAAAGCTAAAAGGGAGGCAGGCAATCCCTGTAATTCTGTATCGTGTCTATTGTGACGTTCACAGTGGGGGAAATTACATCGCCTACAGGCACTTTTGGTCTTTGAACGTAGAATTTTTTACTCAATGAACTATTTTTTAAAAACTGTGGTAAACTGCTGAGTCTCTGACTGAAAAGGTGAGCAGCGTAATGCGATAAAAGCTCAGCTGTGGTTTTTTAACCCCTAATCCAAACGGATTGATTTAAATCGCTATCAAAGACTTGCCCTTAATACACCCAAAGGGGTTTAATATGAAATTAGAAAGATTTTTCCTGTTATTTCATCCAGTGACAGCAAAAACCTAAATCGTCTGAAAATGTATGTAGAGCAAGGGCCTGCGTTAAACAGCTCTTGGTTTCTATAAGCGGGTTTTAGGTTTCCGATATAAGTCTATGGGAATGTGAAATCCACTTAAAGCAGGTCAAGTGCAGGTCAGATGGAGGTCAACGGCAGGTCAGATGGAGGTCAACTTCAAGTCAGAAATACCTGTCAAATGATCTACTTGAAGCAGGTCAGATGGAGGTCAACTTCAAGTCAAATACACCTGTCAATTAATTTTTGAATGATCCACTTGAAGTAGGTCAAGTGCAGGTTAGAGGGAAGTCAACTTCAGGTCAGATGGAAGTCAACTTCAAGTCAGAAATGCCTGTCAAATGATCCACTTGAAGCAGGTCAGAGGGAGGTCAACGGCAGGTCAGATGGAGGTCAACTTCAAGTCAAATACACCTGTCAATTAAATTTGAATGATCCACTTGAAGCAGGTCAAGTGCAGGTCAGATGGAAGTCAACTTCAAGTCAGAAATACCTGTCAAATAATTTAAATGATCCACATGAAGCAGGTCAGGGAGAGGACAACAGCAGGTCAGATGGAGGCCAACTTCAAGTCAAATACACCTGTCAATTAATTTGAATGATCCACTTGAAGCAGGTCAAGTCCAGGTTAGAGGGAAGTCAACTGCAGGTCAGATGAAGGTCAACTTTTAAGTCAGATATACCTGTCAAAAAATTTGAATGATCCGCTTGAAGCAGGTCAGGGTGAAGTCAACTGAAGGTCAGATGAAGGTCAACTTCAAGTCCAATACACCTGTAAATGAATTTGAATGATCCACTTGAAGCAGGTCAGAGGGAAGTCAACTGCAGATCAGATAACTGCAGGTCAGATGGAGGTCAACTTCAAGTCAGATATACCTGTCAATGAATTTGAATGGTCCACTTGAAGCAAGTCAGAGGGAAGTCAACTTCAAGTCAGATGGAGGTCAACTGCAGGTCAGATACACCTGTCAATTTAAATGATCCACTTGAAGCTAGTCAAATGCAGGTCAGGGTGAAGTCAATTGCAGGTCAGATGGAGGCCAACTTTAAGTCAGATACACCTGTCAATGAATTCAAATGGTTTTAGGAGTATTGCAAACTTATATTTTCCACACAGGCCCTAATTCTGTTCTGTAAGCTACTTGATATTTTGGAACTAAAACTTAAAACAAACCTCAATGGCCTTGTTAGTTAGGGTGGACCTTGGCAACATGAACACATTTCCAACATTGTTGGTGAGATCACTTTTAAAAAAGGATATTTTCCTTTGTCCTTTAACTCCTTTGCACCCCCTTTTTTTTTTTTTTAAGAGGTTTCAGATGCCGGGAGGCAAGATAGGGTTTATGATCATGTGACCACCGTGATTGGCAGTCACGGCGATCACATGATCAGAAAGCTGCCGATCACAAGAAACGATCGCGAGCTTTCCGTTAGTCGCCTGTAGCTGTGCCAGGAGAGTGCGCAGGGTATGTCTGTGTCTGCTAATTGGTACACAAATATGCAGCTGCTCTGTGCCAAGGCCCACCTGCCCAGAGGCCGCATATTTGCGTACTGTCAGCACCTAGGGGTTGAAAAGTTTTATTTGACCTTCAGCCAAATGACAGCGACTAGGTCACACGGTCTGCCTGAGAAGAGCATTCTGGGAGAATGATACCAGTTTGCTGCATGCAAATATTAGAACTCCCATCAGCTTCCAGGTGTTTTTGTCAAAGTTTAAATTGAATAAGCTGAAGTTAGAAGCCGATTGGCTACCTATACGCAGCTGCACTAGATTTTGCACTAGTTTTAGTAAATCAACCCCACAGTGTTCCCCCCCCAAGGGATCTCCCTCTTTATTAACTGCTTCCCGCCCACGGCATTGTAAAATGATGTTCGGATGGAACCCTATTGTTCTAGGAGGATGTCATATGACAGCCGTGTTCTGATCAGGGTACCAGCCCGCTGCTAATACCATGTAATCACTGTGACCAATCACAGCAGATAAAAAAAGTTGTTAACAATGAATGGCTCCCTTTCATGCCATTCATCGTATACAATTGTGTTGCTAGCTGTGATTGGTCTCAATGATCACATGGTACAGACAGGACCAATCACAGGCCCATTTGTACCATGCGATTAGCTGTGGCCAATCACAGCTAATCACAACAATACACAGTGTCTACACACGGTCATTCAGTAAAAAGTTTTGCTTATAACAGTGAAGTTCACTGCTATAAGCAACCATAGTATGTAAAAAAAAAAAATCCCGATCAACTCTCCAGAGTGATACAGTGTTACTATGGTAACACTGTATTGCTCTGGTCACATTATGTAAAAAAGACATGTAAAAAAATACAAAAAAAAATATAAAAAAAAATTGAAAAAAATACCGTCACTAGTCAGTGTCCCTGATCACCGCCACACCAGTCATGATGATGTTGTACTGCCAGTATGTAAAAAAAAAAACATTATTTTTTTCTAATTTTCCAAAAAATTGTGGCAAAAAATTACAACTTCAAAAAATACGCCATGCCTCTTACTAAATACCTCAGACTGTTTGATTTCCAAAAAGATCATTTCGGTGATATTTCTACTGCTCTTGCATTTTCAGGTCTCAAGAAATGAGGCAATACACCAGGACTTATAGATTTTCAGATATACACTATATTACCAAAAGTATTGGGACACCTGCCTTAACACGCACATGAGCTTTAATGGCATCCCAGTCTTAGTCCGTAGGGTTCAATATTGAGTTGGCCCACCCTTTGCAGCTATAACATCTTCAACTCTTCTGGGAAGGCTGTCCACAAGGCTTAGGAGTGTGTCTATGGGATTGTTTGACCATTCTTCTAGAAGCGCATTTGTGAGGTCAGGAAATTATGTTGGAGAGAAGGCCTGGCTTGCAGTCTCCGTTCTAATTCATCCCAAAGGTGTTCTATAGGGTTGAGGTCAGTGTCCACCATCAAGTGGATATAGGAGGAGTCCCCTGTAGTGCATTTGCACATTTTTCCCAGCAAGGAGTATTATCTCCATGGGTTAGAAAGGCTGGATTCATCTCTTTTTTATGGATAGTGTAGGACCCACTGATAATGGGGTACTTTGACGCAGTAGTGGGCTTGAGCACGATATGGCCATATGGTGGGACCAAACCCCCATTTTTATTTATGGACTCTCTTCAGATTTGGTAGTAATTTCCTTTGCATTTGCGCGCTATACTTTTTTAATATACATGTCTTTTGGTTCATAGCTGCAGCAGCTTTGGAAATACATGGGTATGCTCCCCCAAATTTTTTGCCTGTTTATTATGTATTCGGTCTGACCAGACTATCGAGGTTGAGCAGCCCTCCCCACCCCCACACACACCTGTACTCAATCAGTGTCCACCATCAAGTGGATATAGGAGGAGTCCCCTGTAGTGCATTTGCACATTTTTCCCAGCAAGGAGTATTATCTCCATGGGTTAGAAAGGCTGGATTCATCTCTTTTTCATGGATAGTGTAGGACCCACTGATAATGGGGTACTTTGACGCAGTAGTGGGCTTGAGCACGATATGGCCATATGGTGGGACCAAACCCCCATTTTTATTTATGGACTCTCTTCAGATTTGGTAGTAATTTCCTTTGCATTTGCGCGCTATTCTTTTTTAATATACTTTCTGCAGGCCAGTCAAGTTCCTCCACCCCAAAACTCGCTCATCCATGTCTTTATGGACCTTTCTTTGTGGACTGGTGCAAGAAATTGTCCAAAATGTCTTGGTATGCTGACGCCATGAGAGTTCTCTTCACTGAAACTAAGGGGCCAAGCCTAACCCCTGAAAAACAACCTCACACCATAATCCCCCCCCTAGACCAAATGATTTGGACCAGTGCACAAAGCAAGGTCTATAAAGACATGAATGAGCGAGTTTCAAAATTTTTGGCCCTTTTTTGATTATTTAGCAAAAAATAAAAAAAACCCAGTGGTGATTAAATACCAAAAGAAAGCTTTATTTGTGAGAAGTAAATGGTAAAAATGTCATTTTTGTACAGTGTTGCATGACCGCGCAATTGTCATTCAAAATAGGACATTGCTGAAAGCTGAAAATTGGCCTGGGCAGGAAGGGGGTAAAAGTGCCTGCTATTGAAGTGGTTAAGGTGACCTGGCAGCTAGTGGTAGTAGGAAGCAGCAGTAGTGCTATGTGAGCCTTTGATGTATTTTTATATATGGGGTCAGTATCTTTGCTTTGGACATAGATACTTACCTAGGAAGTAGCAAACGTGCCAAACCAATATAGCCAGTTTCTGGCTATTGGATGTGTACATACCACTGGTAGGGCATGTTTAAAGTCCCTTGACTATATTGGTTTGTCATTTTTGTAACAAATGTGGGATAATGCCCTCAATGAGGGCCAAGGCCGGGAGTCAATGGGGAATGAGCCTGCAGACTCAAGTGCTGAGGTGGGCAAGAATGGCGAAACTGTCCGTAATAATAGGGAGATTAAAACCAAACTAAGCATGGGACAAGCAAAAAAAATTGGAGGAGAGGCAAAGAGGAGGTAGGAAAAGGAAGTTCCTCCAGGCTGGGATTGGGGTCAAGTTAATTTGAGAGGCCTAGGCTGGTCGGGTGTAGAGTAGAGAATACAAAGGACCACCACGGGGCCCATACATTGAGGAATTTAGCATGGGAGTTGTGAAGGATACTGGTCATTTTTTCATGGATCATGAGGGTCGTCAAGTTGTTCTTCACATCCGAAAATAATACAGCTGGCTTTTTCCAGGCCCTTGCTATTATGTGCTTTTTTCCAGGCCCCTGCTATTGTAGGCCTAGAAATAAGAAAAGGGTAGGAGGTGAGGCGAAAAGGAGGTGGAAAAAGGAAGTTTCTCCAGGCTGGGGTTGGGGTCAAGTTAGTTTGAGAGGCCTAGGCTGGTCAGGTGTAGAGTTGGGAATGCATAGGACCACGTGGGGCCCATACATTGAGGAATTTAGCATGGGAGTTGTGCAGGATACTGGTCATTTTTCCATGGAACATGAGGGTCGTCAATTTGTTCTTTACCTCTGAAAATGATACAGCCGGCTTTTTCAACACCCTTGCTATTGTGCGCTTATTCCAGGCCCTTGCTATTGTGGGCCCAGAAATAGAAAAGGGTAGGAGGTAAGGAGAAGTGGAGGTGCGAAAATGAAGTTCCCCCAGGCTGGAGTTAAGTTAGTTTGAAAGGCCTAGGCTGGTCGAGTGTAGAGTTGGGAATGCATGGGACCACCACAGGGCTCATATGTTGAGGAATTTAGTATGGGAGTTGTGAAGGATA
The DNA here is from genome assembly GCF_965119305.1 of Pelophylax lessonae. Taxonomy (NCBI): domain Eukaryota; kingdom Metazoa; phylum Chordata; class Amphibia; order Anura; family Ranidae; genus Pelophylax; species Pelophylax lessonae. The sequence goes on from NC_138769.1 coordinate 24,096,821, forward strand.
CTGGTAATTTTTTCATGGATCATGAGGGTCGCGCCAAGGTCTTCTTCACCTCTGAAAATGATACAGCTGGCTTTTTCCAGGCCCTTGCCATTATGCGCTTATTCCAGGCCCTTGCTATAGTGGGCCCAGAAATAGAAAAGGGTAGAAGGAGAGGCAAAGAGGAGGTGGGAAAAGGAAGTTCCTCCAGGCTGGGGTTGGGGTCAAGTTAATTTGAGAAGCCTAGGCTGGTCGGGTGTAGAGTAGAGAATGCAAAGGTCCACCACGGGGCCCATACATTGAGGAATTTAGCATGGGAGTAGTGGAGGATACTGGTCATTTTGTCATGGATTATGAGGGTCGTCAAGTTGTTCTTCACCTCCGAAAATGATACATCTGGCTTTTTGCAGGCCCTTGCTATTGTGAGCTTATTCCAGGCCCTTGCTACTATGGGCCCAGAAATAAGAAAAGGGTAGGAGGTGAGGCGAAGAGGAGGTGGAAAAAGGAAGTTCCTCCAGGCTGGGGTTGGGGTCAAGTTAGTTTGAGAGGCCTAGGCTGGTAGGATGTAGAGTTGGAAATGCATAGGACCACCATGGGGCCCATACATTGAGGAATTTAGCATGGGAGATGTGAAGGATACTGCTCATTTTTTCATTGATCATGAGGGTCGTCAACTTGTTCTTCACCTCCGAAAATGATACATCTGGCTTTTTCCAGGCTCTTGCTATTGTGTGAGTGTGGTGTATTTTTACACTGGCTGGTCACAGACTAAAATACAGAATTAAGGGGCTAAGGTTTTTTTGGGATAAATGAAGCAGAATTATACCGTAGTTTTCACCAGTTATTTGCTTTGCTTTGTCCCTTCCTTCAGATTATGATGGTTTACCTCACTTGTCCCAATATGATTGCAAAAAAAAAAAAAAAAATATTCCCTTTCATTTGGAAGTCTGTCATCTTTATCTTTTAATAAACTGCAAAAAGGTTTCTCAGCAGCATTTTTCCTGCAATTACTAAACCATGTGATGCCATTTATCTGACCTCTCTTTTCCTTCTACAGTACGGTGAGGTGTGTCTCGCAACTGCAACTTGAGCAAGGGCTATTTGCTCTTACTGAAGAATTGCATTGTGGGATTTATGGTCAGATTTTGAATATTTCAGATGAGACAATGTGGAGCTGGGACATGCATAAAGAGAAAACAAAAAAAGGGTAATAACGAATAACCACAATTTTACAGTCAACCTGGAATTTTTAAAAGGGGGGGTGGGGTAATAGAAAATGGGTGAAAATTGAATTTATAGCTATAAACTCCAGATGTGAGGTTTTTACTGCTGTGTACCTGTGATATTTTGGGTCACTATGACAATGACATATTGGGTGTCATTAGAACAGGAAGAGTAGAGAAATCTCCATAGTGGGGATTCTGAGCAACAATTGAAGACCCGAACCTTCCCCTTTTTAACCACCGGTATTCAAGCTAGGAAGTGCTTTGTTGATATTTGTGCTGCCTCTGTTAGGCCCCATTCACACCTCAGTGTTTTGTAGCTGGAAGCTCGAAGCTCCATAATGCTGGAGGAGAAAAAAAATCAATTATTCTCTATGGATTTGGTTCACACCTTCACTACATGTCACCTGAAGCCAAACGTCTGAAGCTTAATATCATATCAATAAATACATATAAAATAAATACACAAATAACTAAAAATACCCATGAATTAATAATAAAATAAATGATTATTATGTAATAATTAACCCCTAACCTTAAAAATATATAAAATACATTAATAATAATGCTAATAATAATAACAATAATATTAAGAATAATAATAATAATAATAATAATAAATAGCATCAAACACCCAAACCCGAACAAAAAAATACATTATTAATAATAATAGTAATATATTTATTTTGTGTTAGGGTGTTTAGTTACTTATTTATTTTTTTGTAAGGGTTAGGAGTTAATTATTTATTATTACATAGTATTTATTTATTGCATTTATTTATTTATTTTTTTTATCAGAAGAAATGTTTATTGTGCCAAAGAACAAAATATACAACAAAGTAAAAATTGCACTTACAGTAAAAGTCGGTTCACACCGCGGTGACTCAAAGTCTCCCTGACTTTGAAGTCGCCCATGCAGCACGACTTCATCGCGGGCTTGCAAATTACTTCTCATAATAGAAGTCAATGCAAGTCGCTCCAACTTCGCCCAAAAGTAGTGCAGGAACCTTTTTCTAAGTTGGAGCGACTTGAGTCGCTCCGGTTAGAACGGTTCCATTGCACAGCATGGAGCGCTACTTGTCAGGTGACCAAGACTCCTGACAAGTCGTAGTAGTGTTGAAACGGCTCTAACAGGTAACTAGGTAGACACAGGCAGTACAGCTCTGGATCAAACCCGCAGGTGTGCCACAATAGAATGCAGCTTCCTGTGGTGGCACACCAAGAAGAGGAAAAGACAGGAGAACCAGCATGGGACCCTAGAAGAGGAGGATTGCGGCTGCTCTGTGCAAAACCATGTGTATACCTTGTTTAATATATATATATATATAAAAAATGACCCCCTTAAAGTCATTTTAAAGAACCAATACTTTTGCAAACAGGTATTTACCTCCTTTAAGAAGTAGATCAGTGAAGTCCAACTAGTGCTAGCTATTAAACACTGCAACTGAAGACACACATTTCTCCAAATTTACTATAAACTGAGTTATATGTACACATCTAAATCTAGAGGGCATCTCACATGGTCATTAGGAGTATAAATCCATATGTGCTGTGTACCTTTCCCCGTTCTTTCTCTACTTTGGGCAATGACCAATTATATTCAAACTTCATGACAAGTCTGAATCTAATCAACAGCTGTGAGAAAAGTATTTGCATTTTTCTTTACATCACATTCTGTATACGAGAGGTAGCAAAGTGTCTTCAGTTCCACCATCACAAGCAGGCGGGTTCCAGTATCATTAAAATTACAGGGGTAGGTAGCAGGGTGCACTAGAGTTATGCCTAGATGAGAAATTTAAGCTGAGCACCAGGAGGGCCCACTCATGTTACCTTTAAGTGACATTGAGTATAGTGAAGTCCAATTCAGAAGATCTCTACATAGCGTTTCGAGGTATGGATATAGAGTAGGCATTTGACTGAGTGCCCATGTACACTCACTGGCCACTTTATTAGGTACACCTGTTCAATTGCTTGGTAACACAAATTGGTAATTAGCCAATCACATGGCAGAAATTCAAAGCATTTAGGCATCTAGACGTGGTGAAGACAACTTGCTGAAGTTCAAACTGAGCATCAGAATGGGGAAGAAAGGGTATTTAGATGACTTTGAAGGTAGCATAGTTTTTGGTGCCAGACAGGCTGGTCTAAGTATTTCAAAAACTGCTGATCTACTGAGATTTCCACGCACAACCATCTCTCGGGTTTACAGAGAATGGTCCAAAAAAGAGAAAATATCCAGTGAGCGGCAGTTGTGTGAAGAAAATGCTTTGTTGATGTCAGAGGAGAATGGGCAGACTGGTTCCAGACGATAGAAAGGCAACAGTAACTCAAATAACCACTATGGTATGCAGAATATCATCTCTGAACACACGTTAAACCTTGAAGCAGATGGGCTTCAGCAGCAGAAGACCACACCAGGTGCCACTCCTGTCAGCTAAGAACAGGAAACTGAGGCTACAATTCGCACAGGATCACCAAAATTGGACAATAGAAGATTGGAAAATTGATGCCTGGTCTGATGAGTCTCAATTTTATCTGTGACATTCAGATGGTAGGGTCAGAATTTGGCGTAAATAACATGAAAGCATGGATCCATTCTGCCTTTTATCAACGGTTCAGGCTGGTGGTGGTGGTGTAATGGTGTGGGGGGATATTTTCTTAGCACACTTTGGGCCCCTTAGTACCAATTGAGCTTGTTTATATGCCACAGACAGACTACCTGAGTATTGTTGCTGACCATGTCCATCCCTTTATGACTACAGTGTCCCCATCTTCTGGTGGCTCCTTCCAGCAGGATATTGCGCCATGTCACAAAGCTCAAATCATCTCACCACTGGTTTCTTCACCATGACAATGAGGTCACTGTACTCCACTGGCCTCCACACTCACCAGATCTCAATCCAATAGAGCACCTTTGAGATGTGGTGGAATGGGAGATTCACATCATGGATGTGCAGACGACAAATCTGCAGCAACTGCGTGATGTTATCATGTCAATATGGACCAAAATCTCAGAGGGAATGTTTCCAAAACCTTGGGTAAATCTATGCCATGAAGAATTAAGGCAGTTCTGAAGGCAAAAGCGGGTCTGACCTGGTACTGGCAAGGCGTACCTAATAAAGTTGCCAGTTAGTGTATATGAAAAAGGTGCAGCAGAAGGAGTGGCAGAGAAGTGCTGGCAAGGTGCGTATCAGTGGGTTAAGTGGGCCCCTTTGCACACAGATACTCTCAATTTGCCCTGAAGGGATGAAGTGAGAGAAAATGTATTTTAGGTGAGCTTTAAAACAAGTGCTCACTGACCTCTGTACCTGTAAGCAATGTGGAGCAACTCATACTCCATTTTCACAAAGCTGGAATCATTCAAGTCCTTCTTGAATGAGCTGTAGTGAGCTCAGAAAGCTGTTTATGAACCAATAAATGGTCATTGGCTTTTGTTTTTTTACGAGGAGACACATTCTTGGCCATTTAGAAGATGAGAACCACCAACAACTACAAGGGCACAGCTAGCAGGGCAGCCAGGTGCATAGAATTAAAAACTGAACAGCAGGCAGTCAGAATCCAAGAAGCAAAACCTTCACGTTTGACTTCGCGTATACCTTTAAATGGCCAACAAATTTTTATAATCTCAAGGACAAAGCCATCAATATGTTGATTCTGCTTGGTATGTCTCATCCAGCACTTTACCATTTGATAGGTTTAGCTTGCTTTCTGTAAATTAGTTAGGACGATACTTGGAAGTGGAGCAAGCTGGCAGCAACCTGAGACTTCAGAAAGTTAATATACAACTTTCCAAAAATAAAATATCCTACTGCTTAGCTGGTATACATATGAATTTTGAGATGATATGCTTACATAGAGGGCAAACAAGTTTCTCTTCTCTTTTAGAGAAGTGCCAAGTTTCCATCGTCCAATGTTACTGATGGGGAGGGAGAGGCACAATACTGGGGTGCAGTCTCATTTAACAACGGGTTTAAAAAACTAAATGCTCTAACTTGTTTTTTTTATAATATTTTTAATTTCCTACAAAGAATTTACATATAATAATCACAACTGTAATGTGTAAGTCACCACATATACCTATTTACTGTCAAAGGAGAGGTTCTGTGGAGCTGTGTCACATTTCCCCTCATCTGAATAGAAGCTCAGAAAAAAATGCATATTGTTTATTTGGAAACCGTGTCTTCATCTAACAACCAGTGATTCCTCTTTCTTCTGTCAGTCTAAAATGTGGACACACTATAAGAAAATCGGGCAAACGATCGTCCAATTTTCCTCATTGTTTAAACCATGTTTGTCCAACCTTTTGGCTTCTCTGGGCCACAATGAGTGTAGAGAAATTTTCTCGGGCCGCATATAAAATATATACTATAATTAAGGTATATAAGTAATAAAATGCCGCCGCACCCTTCCTGCACCGGCGCACACCCCGCACTAATTTGACAAAACTAGAGGATGATCAAATTAAATCGAATCAGTATACAGAGGTTTACTTCTTCTGAGAGATATTAAAGGAACACTCTAACCACCATGACCACTTTAGTGATTTGAAGTGCTCATGGTGGTAGGAGTCAGAAACACTGCACATGCTCGTCTCCCCTCCCCTCCCCCCCGAGGCAGCCTTTCCCTACCGTTAGTTGGAAGCCACTGTGGACATGCCCCGGACCCGACTTCCTTCCTCCCCAGCAAAAAAAAATAAATTGTCAAGGGGCAGTGGGCCGCATTGCCTGGGGTTCCGGGCCGCATGTGGCCCCCGGGCCACAGGTTGGACATGCCTGGTTTAACCGATGAAAGAAAATTCATACGAAAGTTCTCGTACGACAAAGGCTTTTTGTTTGTTGTTTATTGTTCCTGATCATGCGCAGTCTTTCTTTTCTGATTTTTCTTGCACGAAAATCGTACGAAAATGGTACACATTAAACGAAAATTGTTCATTCTGCTCCCATATGAGTTTGTCCCTTCGAGAATTTTCATACGAAAAGTCAGAATCGGCTGTCGAAAGTTGTGTACGCGCTATACGAAAATTGTATGAAAATTCTTTGGACGAAAACATTTGCCCGATCTTCCTTTAGTGTGTACGACACTTAAGACCGTCATCAGGTGGAAAATAGATAAGTGTCTGTCATTTTACTTTTAGACAAAAGGATATCATCAGGGCATGCTGGGTCTGTGATGTCACAAGGGAGCGTGCCATCCTGGGTGGCCCCATTCCTTAGGTATTTCAGAGCTGTCAGATGGTGAGAGCCTTCATTTGGACCAGAGGGTTTTTTTTTCTATTTTCGGGTTGGTGGTGGTGGCGGCGGGCATGGTGATTGATGATGGATCTACAGCAGGGGGCATTTTTTTTTGGATTGTTTAATAAAGGACTTGTGTGTTTTTTGGTAAATGAGTATAGTACCTTTACATGGGAGGGGCCAGGATCTAGGGGCCCCTTTGTTAAAGGGGGCTTCCAGATTGCGATAAGCCCCCTGCCCACAGACCCCACAACCACCGACCATGGTTGTTGGAAAGAGGCCCTTGTCTCCCCATAAACATGGGGACAAGGTGCTTTAGGTGTGCAGAGCCCCCAAGCACCCCCCTATTTTCAGGGCATGTGGCCTGGTATGGTTCAGGAGGGGGTCGCTCACTCATCCCCCCTTCCTTCTTTATCTGCATGCTCAGATAAGGGTCTGGTATGAATTTGGGGGGTGGGGGCATGCCATTTTTTTTTTTAATTGGCATGGGGGGTTCCCCTCAAAATTCATACCACACCTAAGGGTCTGGTATGGATTTGAGGGGGACCCCATGGTGTTTTTCTTGTTTTGGCGTGGGGTTCCTGTTAAAATCTATACCAGGGCCTTGTATGGTTTGGGAGGCATGCCATTTTTTTACATATTTGTATTGCATCCAATGTCTTCCCCCCTCCCCCCTTTTAGCTCTCAGCAGGGAACCCCACTGACAGCTAATGACTTATCTGTTGTTAAGAATGCGGCGGCCGGCTTACTGGCCCAATCCTTAATACAAAGCTAATCACTGGTTGTTAGGGATGCTGGTGGCCTCTACTTAAAAAAAAAAAAAAAAGAAAAAAATCTGCTAGGTGCTGGACCAAAGCATTTAGCAGAGTTTAGGAGAGTTTAGGAACTGTCAGCGATTTTTCAGCCAAAACGCTGCTGCTCCAGAACACGCTGGCAGGGTTGTTTTTTTGCTTACACTAAACTCTCCTGCTAAAAACCGCTGCTAAAAGCCTATGTGTGCATAAACACATAGGATAGCATGCAGGGGAGTTTAGAAAAAAAAAGTATGATACCTAAAACAGCAGCTGTAAAAACACTCAAACAGTGTGCATTAAGGCCTTAAAGGTACCCTTAAAGTTGAACTGTTTTTTCCATTTTGGATAGAATAAGGGAGGATTATAACTCCCCTCAGATTTATTTTCCATCTGTGTCCCGTTGTGTAGATTTCCCTTCACTTCCTGTTTCATTGCCAAAACAGGAAGAGAAAATCCCTGCAAATTAAGAGAATCCCTGGGGCCCCCAGAACTAGTGTCCCTATCAGAAGATTTTCCCTCTATTGCTACTCTGGGGAAAAACACAAAGTGTGGAATTTTCTTTTACGGTCACGTTCAATGATAATGGTAAACAGGAGAAATAGAGAGGGGACACATGCAGCAATAAAAGCCAAATAGGTGTCCTAATCCCTCTCCAAAAAATGTTTGCCTTTAGTTATACTTTAAATGTCCTGATCCTCACCCCAGTGGAATATGACAGCTTATGACCAACCAAACACTGCACCTCCATCGCTGTGAAGGGAATGGCGAGAGATGTGACCAAAAATGATGTGCAAATTATCGCTCACATTTTTCTTACTTGGCAAAGTCATTCAAAATTGTTGAAAGTATTTAATCAATTTTATTCACGTTAAGCCAGCTTTATAGTGGAATTCAACCATTTATGGCCAACCAAACAATGCATGGCATGCTTTGAAGGTTTTGTGAGATGGATAAAAGACAAGGTCTCTAAATTCCTTCTCACATTTCACCTGCTTGACACATTTATTAGATATAAGTTCATAAACAAGAGGAATTATTATACAGTTAGCATCAGACACAACAAGTGAAGCCTAAAAGATCAAAGAACCTGTAGTTCTTCTTTTACAAATACTGAACATCTGCACTGATGACCATGTCCTCCTTGCAGACCTTTCACATTGCTCCTATTTTGAAAATGTTTAACAGCCCAAAAGGAGAAGAGGTCCTAGTAGACATTGCATTTTGCTCTTATTTTGAAAACATTCAGCGGCCCGAAGGAATCAAAGTGCTTATACAGAATATATATATATATACATATACTATATATATATATATATATATATATACTATATATATATATATATATATATATATATATATATATTTATTCGGTATATACAGAACAAAAGCAGGTAGGACTATGAGTTTTCCTAAAATCCTTAGAATATAGCAGGTGTACAGCACTGAAAGCGTTCAGGATACAAAGCAGGTACTCCTGAGAAACAACCCACTAAACGATTACTAGAAGTAACATTCTGGAAAGCCAAGAGCTCTACGAGGCTCTCTTGAGGATCTGCTTGTGGGATATAGCTTAAATCCATGATACTACAATAGAACCTCGATATAATACCGAGGTCCAAAGAACTCAACTGTGTTATACTATAGATTGAGGGATTCTTTTGATTTGGACAATTATTAAGAGAAAGAGTATTAGAGAATTGTCTTCGAATTAACTATTGCCTCCTATTTTATTGTTCTCTTGTATTGCAGTAGTCTCCAAACTGCAGCTTGGGTGCCGAATGTGGGTCTTTGGTTGCTTTTATCCTGCCCTTGGGGCACTATTTAATTCAACCACACCAATGAAGGGGCACAATTCCTACCAATAACACCAACGATGGGGCACAGTTCCTTCCGCTGACACCAAAAATCGGGCACAATTCCTACCAATGACACCAACAATGGGGCACAATTCCTCCAAATAACACCAACAACGGGGCCCAATCACACCAAAAATCGGGCACAATTCCTACCAATGACACCAACAATGGGGCACAGTTCTTCCAAATAACACCAACAACGGGGCCCAATCACACCAAAAATCGGGCACAATTCCTACCAATGACACCAACAATGGGGCACAATTCCTCCAAATAACACCAACAATGGGGCCCAATCACACCAAAAATCGGGCACAATTCCTACCAATGACACCAAAAACGGGGCACAATTCCTCCAAATAACACCAACAACGGGGCCCAGATACACCAAAAATCAGGCACAATTCCTACCAATGACTCCAACGATGGGGCACAGTTCCTTCCGCTGACACCAAAAATCGGGCACAATTCCTACCAATGACACCAACAATGGGGCACAATTCCTCCAAATAACACCAAAAACGGGGCCCAGATACACCAAAAATAGGGCACAATTCCTACCAATGACACCAACAATGGGGTACAATTCCTCCAAATAACACCAAAAACGGGGCCCAGATACACCAAAAATCGGACACAATTCCTAAAAAAAAAAAAAAAGGCACATAAGAGGACATATGACTAGTCCTTGAATGTCCTTGAGTGGCCCAAGAAGAGCCCAGATTTGAACCCGATTGAACATCTCTGGAGAGATCTGAAAATGGCTGTGCACCGACGCTCCCCCATCCAACCTGATGAAGCTTGAGAGGTCCTGCAAAGAAGAATGGGAGAAACTGCCCAAAAATAGGAGTGCCAAGCTTGTAGCATCATACTCAAAAAGACTTGAGACTGTAATTGGTGCCAAAGGTCCTTCAACAAAGTATTGAGCAAAGGCTGTGATACTTATGTACATGAGTTTTTTTGTTTTTTTTGTTTTTTATTTTTAACCGGTTGCCGACCGCCGCAAGTACATTTACTGCGGCGGTCAGCCCCGGCCAGGCAGAGTGACGTAGGGGTACGTCACTCGCCTGTCACTGACTTGTGAGCCAATAGTGGCCGGGTGCGCGCCCGCCCCGGCTCGTTCACTTACAAGTCAGTGCGTGTGACCGGCGGACCCGATCGTCCGCCGGTCACTCACGATCGCTCCGGTGAAGGGAGAAAGGCAGGAGGCTAATGTAAACAAGCCGCCTGTCATTCTCCCTGGTGTAAAAATGGAGATCAGACGGTTCTACTATGTAGGACCGTTGATCTCGGTTTTTACACCAATAGCCTTGTCCCTTTAGAGTTAGAAGCACGCCCCTAGGACACACTTAACCCCTCCCTCTCCAATACAGTTAACCCCTTCCCTGCCAGTGTCATTTTTGCAGTAACAGTGCATATGTATAGCACTGATTACTGTAGTAATGTCACTGGTAACCCCAAAAGTGTCAAAAATGTCAGTTGTCAGTCAAGGGTCCGATCTGTCCGCCAAAATGCCGCAGTCCCGCAAAAAAAAAAAAATTGCAGATGGCCGCCATTACTCGTTAAAAAAAAAAACACCAAAAATGACAAAAGTCTTTCCCTTTGTTAGTAAACGCGATAACTTTTGCACAAACCAATCAAAATACGCTTTTTGCGATTTTTTTTACCAAACATATGTAGCATAAAACAAATTGGCCGAAAATGTTAAAAAATTTTGATTTTTACATTTTTTTTTTTTGGGGAATTTCATATAAAAAAAATGTGAAAAATATTGTTATTTTTGCAAAATTTACGCTCTTTTTTTGTTTATAGCGCATGATCAAAAAATCGAACAGGTGATCAAATACCACCAAAAATACCAAATACCAAAAGAAAGCTCTGCTTGTGGGAAAAAAAAGAAAAAAAGGACGTCAAATTTGCGTCACACGACCGCACAATTGTCCGTTAAAGTCACGCAGTAAAAAAATCGCAAAAAAACCCCTGGTCAGGAAGGGGGTAAAATCTTCCGGGGCTTAAGTGGTTAATAAGTTTGCAAAGATTTCAAATAAACTTCTTTCACGTTGTCATTATGGGGTATTGTTTGTAGAATTTTAAGGAAAATAATGAATTTAATCTATTTTGGAATAAGGCTGTAATATAACAAAATGTGGAAAAAGTGAAGCGCAGTGAATACTTTCCAGATGCACTGTAGAATAAGAAATAAAATAGAAAAAAAAAAAATAGAATAGAAAAAAAAGAATAGAATAAAAAACAGAACAGAATAGAATAGTAAATAAAAGAATAAAATAGAAAATAAAGGAATATAATTGAATAGAAAAGAATAGAGGGAAAGAAAAAAAATGTAAAATAGTAAGTAAAAGAAAAGAATAAAACAGAAAATAAAAAAAATAGAATAGAAAAAAATAGAATAGAGTAGAATATAATAGAAAAAATATAACCGTCTTTCAAACTTTAAATTTCGAATAGAACCAGCTATTCTTTACAATAAATTAGTTGTCAATTCAATATTTTTTATTCAAATTTGATTCAAATACTTAAAATCCACTGGAAAAAATGTAATCCTGTTGAAAATGAATAAGCGAAACAAAACTAAACAAAACACATTTCATTACGAATGCAACGAGACTAAATTAGTAACTTAACGAATCGATCCAAAACTAAACAAATTTTTTCAATCTGCACATATCTAGGTAACATGATCCTAAAAATATTTAAAGCCAAGTTTCACCCCCCAAACAACCCTCTTGTTTTTTTTCTAGATTCCTACGGGACCGTTGTGTGATGTTATGCATTATTTTATACTTACATTTTCAACTTGTTTTCAAACAAGTCATATGTTTTGCTGGGACCTTTTTTCCCTTTTATCTCACTGTAAATGAAGGGCACCATGGGGGAGCTCCCTTAGCAGGTGGATCCTTAACACCCTGAATTCACAGGATCTCCCTCAACACCCTGAACTCACAGGATCTCCCTCAACACCCTGAACTCACAGGATCTCCCTCAACAACCTGAACTCACAGGATCTCCCTCAACACCCTGAACTCACAGGATCTCCCTCAACACCCTGAACTCACAGGATCTCCCTCAACACCCTGAACTCACAGGATCTCCCTCAACACCCTGAACTCACAGGATCTCCCTCAACAACCTGAACTCACAGGATCTCCCTCAACACCCTGAATTCACAGGATCTCCCTCAACACCCTGAACTCACAGGATCTCCCTCAACACCCTGAACTCACAGGATCTCCCTCAACACCCTGAACTCACAGGATCTCCCTCAACACCCTGAACTCACAGGATCTCCCTCAACAACCTGAACTCACAGGATCTCCCTCAACACCCTGAATTCACAGGATCTCCCTCAACACCCTGAACTCACAGGATCTCCCTCAACACCCTGAACTCACAGGATCTCCCTCAACACCCTGAATTCACAGGATCTCCCTCAACAACCTGAACTCACAGGATCTCCCTCAACACCCTGAACTCACATGATCTCCCTCAACACCCTAAATTCACAGGATCTCCCTCAACACCCTGAACTCACAGGATCTCCCTCAACACCCTGAACTCACAGGATCTCCCTCAACACCCTGAACTCACAGGGTCTCACTCAACACCCTGAACTCACAGGATCTCCCTCAACACCCTGAACTCACAGGATCTCCCTCAACACCCTAAATTCACAGGATCTCCCTCAACACCCTAAATTCACAGGATCTCCCTCAACACCCTGAACTCACAGGGTCTCCCTCAACACCCTGAACTCACAGGGTCTCCCTCAACACCCTGAACTCACAGGATCTCCCTCAACACCCTAAATTCACAGGATCTCCCTCAACACCCTGAACTCACAGGGTCACCCTCAACACCCTGAACTCACAGGATCTCCCTCAACACCCTGAATTCACAGGATCTCCCTCAACAACCTGAACTCACAGGATCTCCCTCAACACCCTAAATTCACAGAATCTCCCTCAACACCCTGAACTCACAGGGTCACCCTCAACACCCTGAACTCACAGGGTCTCCCTCAACACCCTGAACTCACAGGATCTCCCTCAACACCCTGAACTCACAGGATCTCCTCAGTCTTCCCAAACCAGGGTCATCAGTCTGGAAGACTGAGGACATCTTGTGGTGAAAAGGTATTACTGAGTATTGCAATCTGAGTTGCCTTTTTATTTTAGGCACCTGCTGGGGAACCATTCTATTTTTTAATGAATATTGCTTGCAGTTTGGCTTTGAGAAAAGCCTAACATTGGTGTATATACACACACACACAAAATATTTAATGATTTGTTACACAAGCTCTTTTGTTCTTCAGTGGTATAAAAGCTTACCTTTCTTTATAAAAATCATGGCTTTCACAGAAGTGTGCACAGAGCTTCAGGTAAAAAATCATGACATTCCCAGCACTGCCCTTGGCCTTTTATCCTTGCTGCCATTGGTAAGTTCTTGCAATGTAAAGAGAATTATCTTTCAATAATCATGGAGTTTTACTTTAAGGCTTGGTTCACATCTATGCAGCTATGTGAACCGCGTTTGCGTGGGCACGACGGCCCGTTCAACTGAATGCCTGCGTTTCATGCACTCATTTTTAAACCATAGGGAAATCGCATGTTGCTTTTGCACCATGTGATTTCCTGCAATCCAAAACGTGCTGCGGTTTCAGATGTGTGAGGGTGCTAATAAAAACGAATGGTCTGCAAAGGAGTAGCATGGTATTGGCTGCGGGTGGTTGCGGGAATATGTGTGCGATTTTCACACCCGCAACTACCCGCACAATTGTGAACCAAGCCTAAAGAGCTAGTCAGCTATGTGTCCCCTAGTGCAGTTTAACCATTTGACCCCTGGTAGATTTACCCCCCCCCCCTTCATGACCAGGCCATTTTTGCGATACGGAAATGCGTTACTTACACAATTGCGCGGTCATGTACCCAAACAAAATTTATGTCATTTTTTTTACCCACAAATAGAGCTTTATTTTGATGGTATTTGATCACCTCTGAGGTTTTTATTTTTTGAGCTATAAACAAAAAAAGAGCGACAATTTTGAAAAAAAAAACAATACAATGCTATATAACATTCCCCCAAAAAAAAAAATGTAAAAATAATTTTTTTCATCCTTTTAGGCCAATTTGTATTCTGCTACATATTTTTGGTAAAAAAAAGAAATCACAATAAGTGTATTTTGATTGATTTGCGCAAAAGTTATTGCGTCTACAAACTAGGGAAAAGATTTATGTCATTTTTATTGTTTTTTATTTTTTACTAGTAATGGTGGTGATCTGCGATTTTTAGCAGGACTGCGACATTGCGGCGGACACACCTGAAACTATCCGCACAATTGTGAACCAAGCCTAAAGAGCTAGCCAGCTATGTGTCCCCTAGTGCTGTTTAACCGCTTGACCCCTGGAAGATTCCCCCCCCCCCCCTTATACGGCACTGCATTACTTAAACAATTGCGCAGTCATGCAACGCTATACCCAAAAAAAATGTATGTCATTTTTTTCCCCCACAAATAGAGTTTTCTTTTGGTGGTATTTGATCACCTGTGTGATTTTTATTTTTTGCACAATAAAAACAAAAAAAGTGCAAAAATTCTGAAAAAAAAATAATATTTTTCACTCTCTGCTATATAACATTCCCCCAAAAAAATTAAAAAATCAAATTTTTCATCCTTTTAGGCCAATTTGTATTCTGCTACACATTTTTGGTGAAAAAAATCCCAATAAGCGTATTTCGATTGGTTTGCACAAAAAGTTATCGCATCTGCAAACTACGGGAAAGATTTATGTCATTTTTATTTATTTTTTACTAGTAAGGGTGGCGATCTGCGATTTTTAGCGGGACTGCGACATTGCAATGGACACACCCGCAACTACCCGCACAATTGTGAACCAAGCCTAAGGAGCTAGTCAGCTATGTGTCCCCTAGTGCTGTTTAACCACTTGACCCCTGGAAGATTGATTGACCTCCTTCATGACCAGGCCATTTTTTTGCGATACGGCACTGCGTTACTTAAACAATTGCGGGGTCATGCAACGCTGTACCCAGACAAAATTTATGTAAGTTCTTCCCTACAAATAGAGTTTTCTTTTGGTGGTATTTAATCACCTCTCAGGTTTTTATTTTTGAGCTATAAACAAAAAATACCGACAATTTTGAAAAAAAAAAAAAAAAAAAAAAACACAATTTGTTTTACTTTCTGGTATAAAAAATATCCAATAAAAAAATAAAAAAAATCTAATTTCTTCATGAATTTAGGCCAATGTGTATTCTGCTACATGTACAGTATTTGGTAAACAAAAATCCCAATAAGCGTATATTGACTGGTTTGTGCAAAAGTTATCGCGTCTACAAACTATGGGATATTTACTGGAATTTTCATTTATTTTTATACTAGTAATAGTGGCGATCAGCGACTTCTAGCGGGACTGCGATATTGCAGCAGACAATCAGACACTGACACTTTGTTGGAACCAGTTACACTAATACAGTGATCAGTGCTGAAAATATACATTGTCACTGTACTGACACTGGCTGGGAAGGGGTTAAACATCTAGCGTGAAAAAAGGGTTAAATATGTGCCTAACCAGTGTTTTTGTGTAATAATCGGAGGTGCTTTTACTAAGGGATGTGATGGATTTTAGGCCCCTTTTACACTTGTGCGACTTGTCCAGCGACTTGGGACTGCGACGTGGCATGACAAGTTGTAATCCGTGATTTCCGATGAGTACTGTTGATATCTGTGTGACTTCAAAAGTAGTCCCTGCACTACTTTGGTCAGACTTTGATGCGTTTTGAGGTCTATAAACCTCAAGATCACACAGGCATTTCTTCAAGTCCAGTCAAAATCGCTGCAAAAAATCACGACTTTTAGGTTGCAGAAGTGTGAAAGGGACCTTATTCCCTGCTTTGTAGGGAGACAAAATGCAGCGCCTTCCTCCTCTGTCAGGACAGAGCTCTGCATTTTTAACATATTTCCCAGTTGATGCTTTCTGAGAGGAAACGCGCTGGGTCGGAGCCAGTAGCGTGACGTCAACACGTACGGGCCGTTCTGCAGGCGGCCAGGCACAATTGGTAATTGTCTGCCCGATTCAAACAACTATGTTAGAAGTACATTTTTATTTTTACTAAACTGAATTTTTATACAGTAATGCACTATAAGCCCTCTCCATTTTTTTGCACAAGGACACGTGGGAAGTTGGAACTAGTGATCAACCGATATCAGTTTTTCGTTGGCGATAGTGATACCGATATTTTGGTAAATGCATATCGGTATCGGCCGATATTTCCATACATTTAAAAACATTTCTTTTTTTTTTTTTTTTTTTTACTTTACAGGTACTGTTGTGGAGGGATCTGGGGGTCTAAAAGACCCCAAACCCCTCCTCTGCACTTAAAAGCATTCAAAATGCCAAGTTTGGCTGTTTTGAATGCTGTCATTTTTTTTTTAAATCTGGTGCCGAGTTCCCGGAAAAGATTTCATGACATCACTTCCGGGTTTTACATGGAGACCAGATCAGAGCCGAATACGGCTTTGATCAGGTCTTCGGTGGCCGTGCAGGCTGGTTGCCTGGGTCTCCCGGTGGGATGGGAGACCCGGGCAAGCCGCAGAAGGCGGCTGGAGGTGGGGGACGTCCCCTCTCGCTCCTTGTAATGACAGCCGAGCGGCTTCTCAGCCGCATCGGTTGTCATTACAAGACAGCCGACCGTTGGCTATGGACGCCGGTACCAGGGTGATGCATCTAGCTGCAGACATCACTCCGGTACAGCACTTTCCCGAAATATCGGTAACCTCAGGGGCCGATTCCGATATATCGGGGAAAGTGCATATCAACATATGGCTTTGCCGATAATCGGTTGATCCCTAGTTGGAACCACATAATAATTGTATGCAAATAGAGCACAAAAGTTGCTGGAGCACTAATTATTCTCTATGGACTTTTGGAACACCCGTTTATTTAGTTTATCTGTTTTTTTTTTTAACCATATGCATTCTGGCACATACAGTACGTATGATAATCGCACAGCATACAAACACTTAGTATGGTCGCACATAGCACTTTATACACAGTGGGCAGGGGGGCAAGTATAGTTTTACTTTGAAACAGACTCTGCACTACCAAGCAAAGCATTGTTTTCATGCCAAAAAACACTTGCTGCCCAGTCACAGTAATTGTACTGCGAGCAGGCGGCAGCGCCAGGCCAGGCGACGTCCCTGTACGTTGCTGCTTTGTTCCGGGTTTGGAACCCCCCACGAACCCATGCTATGATAAGACACAGCACCAGTTTGGCAGCTGATTTCAGTCAACGTAAGTCAGCTGATCGATTGTGGCCAATCACACAGGGAGAAAAAGCAGACAGATAGCTAAGTAAAATCAGCACACATTACACATTGTTAGGTATACAGGTAACTCTCCGATTGTCCCTAGATGTAAACCCCTTCCCAACCATTAATACACTGTCAGTGTACAGTATTAGCACGTATCGCTGTATTAGTGTTACTATTGATGTCAGTGTCAGTTAGTGTACCTCCCAGCCACTGTCAGATAGTGCCAGATTTCCCGCCACACTATCACAGTCACACTATAAATCACTGATCACCAAAATTACTAGTATAGTGTCACAGCTATGTAAATTCCAGTATATATCCCATAGTTTGTAGGTGCTATAACTTTCACACAAACCAATAAATCTACACTTATTGGGATTTTTTGTTTTTTTTTTTTTTTACCAAAGACATTTTAGCATACATTTATGAAGAAATATGATTTTTTTTTTCAAAATTTTCAGTTTTTATTTTTCATTTTATAGCAAACAAAAAAATTGCAGTGGTGATCAAATACCACCAAAAGAAAGCTCTCTTTGTGTGAAAAAAAAATGATAAAAATTTAATTTGCGTACAGTGTTGCATGACCACACAATTGCCGTAAAGTAGCGCAGTGCTGAATAGGCAAAAAATGCCCTGGTCATGAAGGGGGTAAAACCCTCCAGAGCTCAAGTGGTTAAAATAAATTCTGTTTTTTTTTCCTATATTACCTGCTAATGATAGTTCGAACATGACAATCTACTTTATCTCCTACCATAGGACATGTTGCTTGATTTTACTTGTTGTATTTACGTTATTTCCTACATTACATTGTTTCTTGGGCCGCACGTGCGGCTCCGTTGTGTTTTATTTATGTGCCTTTGTTACAATAAAGAATTTGAAAAAAAAAAAAGAAGTCTTCTGAAGAAAAAAAGGTTAGTAAATATATGTACCTGATCCTGGCTTCCATACCACAAGGCCTGATTTCACCTTCTTCCCCAGAAATACTTAGAGAAAAAAATGCACCAACACTGCACAGGAGCGTCTTCTAGCAAGATTTTGGTTTCTCAGCATTACCTGGGATCTTGCCAGAAAGATGGGGATGGCATGAAGGGCTTGGGAGCATTTTCAGTGCAAGATCCTCTTTAATGCCATCCAGGATTTAGATCTACTTTAGGTCTTTTACAGAGCCCTACACCCAACGCTATGCTGCTTCTAATTATAATATACTGAATGACCTCTACAACACAAATAAATACTACTGGGCCACCAAAATCGAAATGAATACCACTAGTGCTATATGTCCTAACTTTGGTTAGCTTGAGCCATGGTAGGACTTGACATCTAGAAAAGTATATGGAACCCAGTGAACAAAACATTTGCATTTCATAGTAAATATAACTGTTCCACCTTAAAGCGGAACTAAACCCATCGATTTAACAGTTTAAAAAAAAAACAGTTACATTCTTGGTATGCCGGAATTACTTATTGTCACATTCGCTTGTGCTTTTAACCAAACTGTCAAACCATCAAATGTCTGGTGTCATAACTGATCACATGTGCAACATCATGGCAATTTGCAGATCAAACAGAGGCCAAGATGGCAGCTTCCTTGGCTGAAAAGGATAGGAGGGTTTAGTTCCGATTTTACTCATTGGCAGCCAACAAAAGAATTAGAATATTCTGTAAGTGGGAATAGTCTCACTATAGTAAGTGACCTACAATATGAAGAAAAAGTGTTCACTAGTCCAATGTGAAGAATGCGTGTCTGCTTTTCTTGGAAGCAGTGCCGAAACAAGGCTATCTAGAGCCCAGGGCGAACGTGCCAAACTGCGCCCCCCCCCCAAGATGTATGATGTGTCAGCAAAGATCCCCCACCCCCCAAAAAATGAGCACTAATGTGCATGATTACCCCTAAGCATAAATTCCCCCTCAACCCAATACAAGTACTTGCCACCAAATCCCCCCACCCCCAAAAAAATGGGCACTAATGTGCATGATTACCCCTAAGCATAAATTCCCCCTCAACCCAATACAAGTACTTGCCACCAAATCCCCCCACCCCCAAAAAAATGAGCACTAATGTGCATGCTTACCCCTAAGTACAAATTACCCCTCCTCCCAGTACAAGTCTTTGCCCCAAAATCCCCCCACCCCCAAAAAAATTAGCACTAATGTGCATGCTTACCCCCTAAGCATGGATTCCCCCTCCTCCAAGTACAAGTCTTTGCCCCCAAATCCCCCCAGCACAAATGGACAACCCCCCCCCCAAAAAAAAAATCACCCCTTCCAGCACAAATCCTCTACCCCAAAAATTTCTCCTCCGAGTACACATGTTCTACAATCCTCCCCTCCCAGCACAAACCCCCCCCCCCAATCCCTCACCCTAGCAGAAATTCCCCCCCCCCATCCTTCCTCCCAACACGAATCCCCCTAAATCACCACTCTTTACACACTTACCCGCCAGATTCCTCCTCCTAGAACAATACGTACTCCATGTCGCCCCCCACAAATTCCCCCTTCCAGCACAAAGGCCCCCCCCCCCCCTAAATGACAGCACAGTGTCCAGGGCAGCTGTCCCTCCTTGCCCATCCTTTGTTCCAGCCCTGCTTGGAGGGGAAGGTACTGTAGATGCTAAAATCTGCAACAGATATCCATAGGTTCAGAAAAGAAGGGCAACGCCAAAAGGGCAATGCCAAAATGCAATGGAGTATCAATTCTGCAGACTACTTCAAATTGTGGGCATCAAAATTGTGATAACACTTAGAAATAGAAAGTTGTAGTGGTGGTAGAGGAATGACTAAGAAATGTGGATACAGACCATAAAACAAGACACAATTCTAGAGGTAATTTTATGTGGACATATAATTTATGTAAAATAATTGTGACATTTTTATCATTGTAGGTGGAAGATTTAACTGAGGATGAGATTTCCAGGTTCATGTGCTTTAAATGACACTAAAATTTACCTCTTGTGAATGTCTGATGAATGACGAATTCCCACTGTTTCCATCATGGACAACCTCCAGCACAGCTTCAATTTCAAAAGAATACCATAACTGAGCTTGACATAGCTATCAAGTCCATTTTTTTAATTTATTACAGTGCCGACAATGTTTTGCAGCAGTTTACACAAAACAATAAACCCTTCACATCAGGACCCTTCTTCTAAAGACACTTAAAGTTGAAGGCCCCAATAATAGACTAAGGTACTCTGTTGATGAGCTTTGAGCTTGTGTTAATGGGCAAATACACCTTGCTTTCAGGTACATTCTGCCTGCATCTGACATCAATTGGAGATGCTTCTGAGATCATTTCTGGGTTCATAAAAGGTGCATCTGACCTGCATATGACCTGCATTTGACCTCATTCCAAGCTGCATCATCCTGCTTCAAGCTGCTTTTGCATTCCCTTTGACTTCTATGGAACAGACGCAGGTCTGATGAAAACAAAAGCCTATGCATACACACACTAGGACCAATGCTGGTAAAAGACACCATCTCCAAGCATGTTGGTAGACTGTGGAAGGAAACTGAAATACTTATAGAAAGGCCATGCAAAAAAGGGCAAACCCTTGACTTGTATGGGACAGAAGCAGGTCTGATGCAAACAAAAGCCTAGGCACAGGGGCGTAACTACAGGGGTTGCAGGGGTTGCGGTCGCAACCGGGCCCCATGCTCCAGGGGGCCCTGTGCGGCTCCCCTGTACACCTGGATAGGAGGGGCAGCAGGGGCCGCATGTAGAGAAATCACTGCCCTCCTTTTTCCTCCTGTAGCTGCAGGGGGAAAATGGAGGAGATTGGTTCCTCTGTATGCTGCCCTCGCCCCTCCTCCTATCCATCCAGTTCACTTGTGTTCTGCTGTCTCTGGGCCCCTGTGTGCTCCCCTGGTCCCCCCCCCTACTGTGCTTCCCCCCCTACAGAGCTTCCCCCCCCACTGTGCTGCCCCCCCCTACTGTGCTCCCTACCCTCTCCTGCCGGCTGCTGCAGGGGATGTGTCACAATAGAGAACCAGGAAGGGGTCGGTAAATAGGTAATTTACCAGCCAGCTCCTTCCTTTTCTCAATGGACAGAGTCATAGTCAGTGACATTGTAAAAAAATAAAATAAAATGATAAAAAATAATACAATTAAAATACCAAAAAAATAAAAACAACTGACACCAGTGGGTGAACTTCCAGGATCGTAAAGGTCACACTTGCAACCGGGCCCTGGCATTCCGCCACTGTTGGGAGGCCCCAACATCGCAG